>NW_021940207.1:4986646-5208660 GCF_001715985.3 Manacus vitellinus | reverse complement strand
AGTATTGCCACATTTGAAATGAGTGGCCTCCAGCTCCTATTCTAATGGCCCATGGCCCCTGTGCCACTGGGGAATAGGGGGATACACGGGCTGATCCCATTTCCTGCTCCCCCTCTCCAGCAGGCTCCAGGAAACTGTACCTTGGGCAACTGCAACAGGAGCTGAGTGTGAGACAGAGTGGGATGTCAGATCTCAGAAAAAGACATCAAAGGCAATAATATTTCAATTTTATTAAAAAGCATAACCATTAAAGAAACTGACTTTAAAAAAAAAATAAATATTTCCGGAGGATTAGCCTTGTGCTACTCCAGAATTTTCCAGTCCTGTTTTCTGAAACTCAGGAACTGTCTGTCCTTAATTCTGTTCCTTTCAAATGGTGCTTCAAAATCAGGTATGCATAGACTGTCTTTAATCTGACTACCTTTATCTTCCTTTCAACCACTCAGCCTTCTCCAGAGAGAGAGTCACTGAACTATAGAATCACAGAATATGCCGAGTTGGAAGGGACACACAAGGATCATCAAGTCCAACTCCTGGCCCTGCACAGGACAATCCCCAAGAGTCACACCATGTGCCCAAGAGTATCATTCAGACGCTTCTTGAACTCTGTCAGGCTTGGTGCTGTGACCATGGCACTGGTGAGCCTGTTCCAGGGCCCAACCACCCTCTGAGTGAAGAACCTTTTTCTAATATCCCACCTAAACCTCCCCTGATGTAACTTCAGGCCATTTCCTTGGGTCCTGTCACTGGTCAACAGAGAGAAGAGATCAGTGCCTGCCCCTCCTCTTCCCCTCACGAGGAAGTTGTAACTACAATGAGGTCTCCCCTGAGTCTCACCCACCGCATGATGTGTTTATCCAGCTGTGTGCTGGACAGTTTGTCCAGAAGGATATGATGAGAGACAGTATCGAAAGCTTTACTAAAATCCAAAAAGATTACATCAACTGGCTTCCCTTGATCAACTAGGTGGGTTACCCTGTCATAAAAGGAAAGCAGGTTTGATAAGCAGGACTTTCCTCTCATGAAGTGTCCCTTCTCACATACACACACCTAGCACACCTCTCCTGTGTGCTGACACACTGAGAGCTGATGAGCCTTCTGCCTAGAAGGCCACAGTACTCACTTACTGGGAGGTGAATGGTGCAGGGATGACCCACACTACACAGATGGGGATTAGTCTCAGGGTCTTGCCCCTCCAAGGGGCAGCTCACACAGATTATCTCCTGTCACAGTCCTAGCTCTGCCCTGTTCCTCCCTCTAATCCCTCTGCTATTCACACAAGGACTTCTTGCAAATAATCCTCGTGGTTACAGCCAGCTCTGTGCTAAGGAAAGGTCTGAAAGTCCATTTCTAGCTTCCTAAATTAGAGTTTTTCTGAATTCAGTGTATTCCTCTGGACATCCTTCACATTTTACTAATCCAGCTTTTTGATCACTGAATAAGATTTATTATTGGACAAAAATAAGGACATAAGAAAAGGCCAAGAAACCAGGAATATACAGGAGAATTGGCACAGAATGTACTGACCTGACACAAGTCACAGCTTTCCAAATTGGGAATATAGTTTTCTCCTGCCTTTCTCTCCTGAATATGTCTCTCTGAAAATGTTCAAATCAGACCAATAGAAGATGAAATCCATGAGCATTCACATTTATACAACAGCTTTAATGCAACAGAGCCACCTTTATGACCCTACATTTATGAACAAAGCTTTAAAGCTGTCCATTCCAGTGATCATGCACTTTACTCCACACACACAGCTCTTTGCTTTAGTCTTCAGTAATGAATTTGTATCATATTAAGTTGCCTGTCTAGAGACAAAACCAGCAACATGAATTAGTTATAATTTGCACTGCATTCAAGAAATGCCATGTTGGACTGATGTGACTTTAGCTGCTGTTATGGGGCACACTGTTTTCCTGGCTGTGTGTAGCTACACTAAAGCAAGATCTGGTACCTGATGCACAGTCACAGCAGAGTAGTTCCTGAGATCAGGTTTTTACTACACAAATTATGGGCTCCTCATACCTTCCTATAGTTCCCTTAGTAATGCAAATGTATTTGTTCTTGCA
Organism: Manacus vitellinus; assembly: GCF_001715985.3. Classification (NCBI taxonomy): domain Eukaryota; kingdom Metazoa; phylum Chordata; class Aves; order Passeriformes; family Pipridae; genus Manacus; species Manacus vitellinus. The sequence goes on along the minus strand of NW_021940207.1, from coordinate 5,206,588 downwards.
CAATGTGCTGAAGCTCACTCGTAGCTGTTGGATAGTGAGCTCTGCAAGGACCTAAGGAAACTACAGGGAGTCAATGTAAGTGACATTAAGTTCTTGGTGCTGGAAATGAGGGAAACATCTCTAGCTGTCAGAGCATAGAAGGGATGGAACAGGCTTCTGGGGAGGGGTAACACAAGTTCAACTGTCAACACTGTTCCCTAAGGCAGTGTGCTACACACCAAAGTATTTTCTCTGCCTTCTTGACATCAGACTTCCCTCTCGTCTTAGCTTGTTTTTTGAGAGATGTACTCAGATGAAATCTCTGAGACTGGAAGAAGGCATGAATCACATGAGGATTATAGAAGATCCAAAAATGACCACAGCAGGATGTGGATGAGATGGAATCAAACAGAAACCAGGGAACAAGTTATTGGTGTAATGCTAGTACTGCAGCAGCATCACATCTTGTGCTTCCAAAGGCCTCCTCAGTGTGGCTGATCTCAAATCACCCTCCCAACTCTCAATTGTGTCTACAAGCTGCTGCTTCTAGGCAAAAAACATGGAAGGTGTTTGTTCTGCTGGATTGACATCAACTTTTCCTGTGCAAATTGTACAGCTTGACAAATGGTACATGTTGCTGTGGGTAGATGAATCTCAATAAAGCTGGGAAGACCATCCACTTTCTTTTATTTAAGGTAATAAGACAATGACCCTTCAATCTTTTATAAAAGCAGGTATTAATTCTCACAGGAGCTTCTGTTAGAAGGTAAGTCCATATCATTTCCCATGACAAATGCAGAGTTTGAGCTGAAGTGCACAGCACACATCCTTAACTCTTCTCTCATGAAGTAACTTCACTTAGAAGACAATTTTCAGGGCTCTAATCCAACCCCCTATTCAAAGCATGACTGGCTTCAAAATCTGATGAGGGTACTCAATGCCTTGCCCAGGTGAGTTTTGAAAATCTCCAAGGCTAGAAATCACACCACCTCTCATTGTAATTTTTCTCTTTGTATCCAGATGGACTTGTCCTTGCTGCATCCTGTGACCGTGGACCCTTGTCCTTGCACTGTGTGCCTTGTTTGGCTCTGTGCTTTCCAGCAACTATTCTCCATGACAGACCCCATATACCAGGCACACCATGATCTGTGAGGAGTGTGCTCCACCAGACAGCTGTGGGCAGGGGCTCAGAGATGGCACTGCAGCTGGGACTGTGCCACCACACAGGTGTTAAACACCAGGGAACTCCAGGACTGGGCACTTTCCCTACCTGCATCCAGGCATCTGATTCTGCCCCCAAACTGGAGTAAACCCAGATTGTAATGCTGGTGCATGACAGCACACTTTCCCAGCTTTCACAGCACTGAAAACACTCCTGAAAGAATGTGCAAAGTAGAGGCTGGAACTGTTAAAAACAGACAAAAGTAACACAGTCTGGATTGGCCCTCAGAAAAGCCACAGTGAGCTTTGAGGAGCAGGGGCTGCCAGGCAGAGCATTGGGACTAGGAGCTAGGAGTGCTTTCTGCTGCTAAGCACTTTCTCCAGGCAGGGAGAGACAGTTTTGTTCTTGCTTCTTAAATAAACTGGGCACCTCTCCAAGTCTCCTGCTGTCATCTTAGGTCAACAGGATAACAACAACTGTGAAATAAATTAAGCCTCATCAAGATGTTCACTTTCAACAGAACAGTCTTTGTTAAAATTTCCTTAATGATGGCAGAGCTGACTTCCAGCTGATGAGGCTGCTGTCGGAATAGACAGAGAGGATAATGATCGTGTGCATCCATTAATCCCAGGCGGGAGCGTGTACATCCATTAATGGTCAGTGCAAAAGGATGGGAAAAAATGGTTCTAAGTGTCTCTTGTCATCGGGTGCCACAAAAGTCCATGTCCAAAACTCTGGATCAGCAGTGACTGACCTTCCTGGGGATATGGGCTTTTGTTTTTCTCTCCAAAATCAAATTCCTTGTATAAAACCCAGCACAGGACTCCATTCTATCTTCAGGAAGCCTAAAGGATGCAAGCAAATTATTCTCCCTTGTGATAAATAAAAATCAAGGTTTAGGGGCTCAAATAGGAATTGCCCTCACCCTGGGGCAGGGATGCTGCAGGGCCTCCCGGGGAGGGAGGCAGGTGATGTAGGGATGCAGGGGAAAACCAGACAGGGGAAAAAGAATAACACTTCAGACATTAACCTCCCTGCATTTCTAAGGTAAGACACTTCAAGAGAGGTTTGAAGTCCTGTGCCAGAAGGGATGGATGAGAGGAAGCAAACATTACAGCATTGGCAAAGAGCACCAAGAAGCAGGTGTGTAATTTCCATAGGTAGCTGAATGGTGCCTGTGGGAATCCAGGCTTTCTGAAGAACAAGGGGAGCAGAAACCTGCAAGGATTAAAGTATTATAAAGCTCACTAGGGGTAGTGAATGGGGTGATTGCAAAGAATAAGCAAAGAGGAAATTCAGCTTGTGCTTACATGTAACATAACGAGGGGCACTAAAAAATCATAAGCCATGCCTTTACAGAGCAAGGGCTTTTGCTGACTGTCAAGTTGGAGAGTAAACCTCTGCAACCTGAAGTCAGGTATGCATTCCAAAAGTCTCCTTTAGAGAGAAGTAAGACTAAAAGTGGTACATTTGCTGCTTTTTTCTTCCTCATCCTCTCCTTACTCTTATGTCAGAAGAACAGAACCCACCTGAATAATGTTAGTCACTTGGTGCTCCACAGGGAGCTGCCTGCAGGCCCACAAGAATCCTAACAAATGTGGCAGGTAGTGGTGAAGCACCTTGGCCATTCTCAGCTAGTCAGTCACTACCAGCTGGATGAAACCACAACACACTGATTTTGTAAGAGGGAGTTTGATGAGGCCTGAAGTGACTGTAGTTTTTGCCTAGCAGTGACTTTGCTATATTCCACTTGGAAAAATTTCTAGCTCTACCTAAACAAATCACCTCGTATGATTGCACCTGCCCATCCTTTTCTAGATAAAAAAAAAAAAAAAAGGAATAAAAAATTCCTGTGTTATCACATGTTTCACCATTGTTTCCCAAGCTGCAGGGTGGTAAGCAAGCCAAAAGGTGAGGGATGGATATGGCCTACAGCCTCAGCTGGAGCCCTTGTTTCAAGTGATGATTTTGTATATGCAAGTCTGCACTCAAAGTAGTGACATTCACTCAACAGAGCATTCTTTTGCACATGCAGAAGTCTTACGGTTTCTCAGCAGCTCAGGGTGCAAATAAAAATCTAGGTAAAAAGACAGGCTCTCCAAAAGGTAAGATTTGTGATTGTCTGCACAAGTTTCACCAAAACACAACAGATCTGTATATCCTCCAAGCCTCCCTGTAGTGATAGTTTTCCAGAAAAAATGGGCAACATTTCTCAATAAGCCAAAAAAACAGATGGTAACTGAGAACAGGAAGAGTGAGAAAGGGGAACAACAGTGTGAAAGTTGGCACTATTAGCAGATAGAATTGACATCTACAACCTTAAAAGTGCCCCAACCAGCATTTTTAGCAGGCAATTACCCAGCCTTGTCTTTTTGGCCATGTTACTTAAAGTAATACAAGCACAAGCCACATTCATCATCCCAGATGAACTCAAGCCTTGCAGAAAGTGAGTCAGAACAGAGGGGGGTCGAGCTCAGGGTAAATCTGATGGTATAACCAGGTCATTCCAGATCACACCTCTTCAGGCCACTGTCCTGGCATGGGGGTCAGGTTAGTCCTTACACACCCACACCAATATTTACCATTCAGGAGCATCACTGGAAATGTGTTTGAGACCAGCAGGTCATGGCACATTTCAGAGCAGAAAAGGTTTCTATATTGCCTTCCTCTCCTCACCGGGAACCTCAGCCAAGTAACCCCACTCAGTAGGGACAGGATGCTGAATCTGGAGGAGGTGCTTTAGCTCAGGATTAAGAGGCAGAGATGAGAATGGTACCATAACTTCCTCTGCTCCCTACTTTTTATCCACAGGCTGCCTCTTCCCACATCCAACGCCTTTATGTTCCTGAATTACTCTTTCAGTCTCTCTCTCCAGGAAGATATTTTGGAATTGACTTGCTCTCTGAGAAGTTGGATGGTTTCCTGACAGACCTCAATGTGGGTTTGAAAGCCAGACAAGGCAGCCCAGCTGCACTTCTTATCCTCCACTGCCTTAACCTTGAGGAACTGGTTCTCTGTGGTACAATGCCCATTCGATGGAAGCTGGTGATGCTTCCCTTTTTGTGGTCCTTGTTTGCCTGAAGTGAGGTGGCAGCTTGAGCTGCTCTACACTCTGCCTTGGACCTTTCCCTTCTCTTTCTCTAAGCAAAGACACAGTTAAACCACAGCATATAATTTTATGTCAGTAATAGGCCAAGCAGCAGCTGAGTCCCAAAGACAAGCACGTAGAAGGGGGAACAAATCGTATGAGTCAGACTAAAAGCTTCATAAATATTGACTGGTTTTAACAGTCCCCTAAGGAACAGAGAATCTCATTTTATAACAACATCTCCCTCCCTGTTATGCACTCCCTCCTTTCAGGGAGCTGTGAGGGGGACTACTTTCCTGGCTTATGAGCACAATATTTTAATTCCTTTCTGCAGTCAAGTTACCCTGTCAGGGACTTCTCACCCCACATCAGCAGAGTATCTGAGCACCTTCCAGTGGTGCTTTAAATAACAGACTGGAGTGGGCTTTGTTCTCTGAAGTTTGCCCCAGGGTAGAGGTGACTCAGGCAGAGGAGAAATCAGACATTAAATATGTAAGGGATGAAAGCTGAAGAGGACAGGCATTTCAATACCTTCTTCTCTGGTTCCTACCAGGTGAAGCACAATTGGAGGGTCAGAGGAGCAATAGATGCAATAGAAATACAGATAGAAGAGACAAATGGGGAGAAGTCTACAATGGTGATACAAGCAAGGAAGGCAGACATGAAAGAGAGAAAGGACTTGACTACAGAAGATGGAAACAGCTTGTTGCATATGTAAATAGATAGAGGTGATAGAGGCATGTGGTGGGACAGGAGGGTACACGAAGTCACTACCCAGGATAGGGAGCAAGATGACTCCTGCCTTTCTGACATTGTGTAGGAAGATCACCCCTGCTGTGCATGCCACTCCCTTTTCTTGGCAGCTAAAAAGCTCACCGACTTCTTGCTGATTTGATGGCACTTGCAAGCCCTCATTCGGTCTTTCCCTCTACAGGGCATGTCCACTCCCCATTTCCAAATCTCTTTCTAATTCCCCACTCTCATCTTATTATTAGGAACATTCTAGGCAAGAAAACAGTGATGCATGAAATCTCCCCATATGTACCACACAGTATGAAACCCTGTCTCTACCACCTGAGACTAGTTACAACCAAGTCCCATCTTCAGCGCAAAGGTTGAGTAACAGTTCATATGTGCTTTCTCCTAATTTTAAGTAAAGACATTTCCCTGACAGGTCCTCCCTCAGCAGGTTGTTTGCTTTGGGACAAAACAAGCTGTGGTTAAGCAGAGACCATAAGATAATGATAAAGCCTGTGGATGCTGATGAGGCTCACCTGGAATACATGATGCATGTAGGTTTTTTATGTGCCCTCAGGAGGCTCTGAAAAAGAAAAGAATATTCTCTCTCTCTCTCCAAACCCCAAATGCACAGCATACAAAGTGGTCTGGAAACCTGCCACTCCAAGCTGGCTCTGCAAAATAGCCTTTTTATGTTCTGTTTTCAGCAGCTCAACACTGCCTCCTACATCTTACAAGTCACTCAAAACCCACACTGAATTCCACCTGTCTGAGGCTTGCTCTGAAACAGTGGGGTTAAACTCAGGTTAGGTTAATTGGGGACTGCATCTCTTCTAGAGACAGCCCTAGTTTCATTAGAGCTAGTGGCAAAGCTCAGAGTAACTTCAGAGAAACTGGGATTTTATGTAACATACCTGAAAGCCTTCATCGCTCCAAGATCCACCTGGCAGAGGAGTCTGTACACAGAGGGAAGCTGAACATTTCGAGGAAGATGATGTCAGAGGGCCAGGTGTTCCCTAGGGAACAGGGAGCCAAGTGCAATGGTGCTGACAGCAGGACAGGGACCCATCCCAAAAGGGGCAAGCAGGGTGGGATCAGAGACTGCAGCCAGATTCAGTCAAGAGCCCCAGGGGTCAGGGAAGCCCATGGTGATGACCCAGATCCTGGGTCAAGATGGAAGTCGATACACTGGCCAGCATCAGGCCTGATAACAGCAGTCAGGGACAAACACAGCTCACTGAACACCAGGCAGTCCACAGAGATGGGACATATCTGAGGTCAAGCAGGGTCTGGGTCCAGATCAGCAGGGACCATGTGCAGGCAAAGACAGCTGAGCCCCAGACCAGAATTTCTCCAGCACAGCTCAGGGAAAAACAAAGTGGACCAGGGCTGAGCTTAAATGGGCCTCCTGAGCTGATGGGCAGAGACGGTAGTGAGGCCCCAGCTGAGGATGCTCAGGACTATAACACCCTCTGGGCCCTGACAAACTTATTCATCTCTCTCATGCTCAGAGCTGGTGCAGCTGAATTTGGTGGCCTCTGATTGGGCCAAGCTTTCTCCATTCCTGCCATCTGAACTGGTTGGCTTTGTCTGCATAGCTCTATTGAAAGAGAAACTTCTACATGAAGAGGCTAAAACAGACTAGGACCTTGGGAGGTAGAGATGGAGCTCACATGTTCATGTTCTCATTGTCCTTGAACTCTAGACAAAAGTACTCAGTGGAGCATGTAGAAGACATTATCACTGAGTGAAGTAATAGGAAGAATATGGAGACTATGTTGTTTTCCTGTTGAGAATAAAATACATAAGAACAAAACGTAATAGTATTTCCAGAACCTGGACAAATGTGCAGCAGAATTTTCCAGGTAGAAATCTTAGAGAAGCCCAATGCTGCAAATCAACCATCTCATAACTTCAAAAAATGCAAAAATTCCACCAGTGCTTGGCAGCAGCTGCCAGATGTCTATCCACCAACCCATCGGATGAGAGCATCCACTCCTCACAGCATCCAGTAATCTTCCTTCTCATATTTTAATGTAGCATGGCAGTTCCTCACCTTCACCAGAGCCTTCATTTGAAAGGTCTGGCACACTCTATACGTGAGTTGCTTTTGGGGCTGAACATTGCAATGATCCAGAACTGAAGTTTCTCTGCAGCGAAAGAGGAAATCCCAGGAATAACTCATCTTCCTGAAAGAGCCTGCCAATAGCCTATGAGATCTTATAGCCAAGGGTAGGAAAAAACAGTCAGAGATCTGTGGATTCTGCATAAACTGGAAAAACCCACTGTCTGTATCAAGGCAAAGTCGATTTCACAGCACATCTCTAGACAAGCTGGTAAGGACCTGGAAAGCCGCTTATCGCCAAGTTCAAACGGACCTGACCTTCCCTTAAGAATTTAGTTTTGAGTCACAGCTACTATTGTCCACACTGGACTCCTGTGCAAGGTGGTGCTCATTAAGTTATGGCCTCTGCTTTGTGGGGGCTACTTAACTCTGACCACTTTGAAATGGCAGCTTAGGGAGACAGAGGTGACTGGAAAAGTGCTCTTAGTGGGACACAGGCGTCCTTGAGTCCAAATAGAACTTTGTGAAGAAGAGAAGTACTTCAGCTAGCTGATCACTGTCTCACACAAGTCTGAGGGAAAACACAAGTTTGGTTTATTTGTACATATTATAAATGCAGGGAAAATTTTGGAATATTTTCTCAGTAGAGAAGTATTCATTAATACAAACATCACATTCATTTGTCTTGCAAAAAAATCTAAGCCTCTCCCCCTATATTTTTATTGATAATATATCAGATAATAAAATATTACAAGGGTTATTAAAAGGCTAGTCATTCAATACCTATTCAAGGCACAGAGCAAGTTGTAGGGAGAGCAGGGGACCAGAAGCCAAAAGCCCAAACATGGAAATGATACTAAGATGAAGTGCAGGTACCATAAGATGAAGCTATGTTGGGTAATCTGGCATGATGTGGTGTCAAAAAAGCACACACAGTGAGTCACTAGGAGTGTATGTACAAGTCAGAGCTTGGCCTGATCCTCTCCCCCATCCCACCACGGGGGGAGTGAGCCGGCAGCTCTGTTGTGCTTAGTTGCTGGCTGGGGTTAAACCATGGCAAGTACAGATGATTCAGTTCTGCATGAAAAGCAGAAGTGAAGAACAAAATTTAGTACTGTTACTATTACAACATTTTCTTGGTAAGGTGGTTATAGAAAAGTAGTAGCAGTCCCTGATCAATAGTGATGGATAAGCAACAAACGGAAGTCAAACTAAAATGTAGTCATGACCTGAGAAGACTTGGAATACGTACAATGTGCCTCTATACTTTGTTCTAAAATTATAAAATAAGGCTGTGTAGCCAGAACCAGCATCTGACCTTCCACTTCTTTTTTTTTTCCCCAAGAAAAAACTGAAGACACTTGCCCATCCTTGACGTATTCCATATCACTGCCAAATCTGCACTCCCCCACTCAAAATAATCCCAAAATAGGGTGTGATGCCTTTCCCGTTGACAAAGCCATAAGTCACAGTGAGCAAGACACACTCGACATCCTCCAATCAGTTAAATGAAAAGAGCTCTATCCCTCTGTTTCCCACCACTTCAGCACTCATTATATCTCACATTAATTAATATAGGAGCTAGGAAGTGAGATGATAAATTACAAAACCCCATTAGCCTGATTCTGTCCAAACTGGGAAAATACGGCAACTTGTACATTAGACAAATCTTCCTTGCTAACGTGGGAGTCCTCATGTCTGAACTTCATTAAAGCAGCAGCCCTGAAAAAATATTTGTAATGTACGTATGTATGGAATGTATATCAACGTGCGTGAACAGTGCACGCCTGTGGGAACATCAGAATTCATTAGATCAGTCTGATATGAGATATATTGAACAGGTTCCATCTGACATATGTTACTGGGTTGTTCTGTCCACTCCCAAAGGAGTGAATCATATTGACAGGTTGAATTATATCTCAAGAGATATTTTTCTCCCCTCCTCCAAAGGCCATTTGCAATCACGGCACATCCACTGCCTCTTAAAAGTGAGCTCATCTGGCGCTGGGTTTCATTGAAGTCCTCCACTGTGCCTGAAGGAAGAATGCTTCTGGGCAGTGGGAACGTGGAGAAGATGTGGTCTGTCCAGCTGTGTCTTGGAGTGCTAACCATCCTGACCATGACTGTGTGTGTCCCATCCACACATGGAGAACCTTTTTTACTACAAGGTAAGCTGGAATACAGGCTACGTGACACAGGTAGGTAGTTATGCTTTTGCTTTGCTGCTTGCCATGGCCAATGCAACACTCGCTTATCTGGGAAAGGAAACAAAATGAACCTCGGGCTACACTAAACAATCAATTAACATGGGTGCTACCGAGAGACTTGTTCATATCAGCATGAGCTAAAGCTGTTCCTCTAATCTGCAGCTGGTTGCATGACACATTCTGCTAATGAGTGAAAATATCAGATCTGGTAAAATCTGGTAAGGGTAGCTCTTTCTCTCTCATAAGAAAATCTCCAAAGAAAAACATTAAAATATCAGAGAGTAGCAATTCCAGTATGTACCATATGAGATTTGACAGCTCATAAATGTCAGTAGTAGAGTGCTGCTGAACTTTTTTTTTCTTCACAGAACTTCTTTTTATATGTTCTTCTCCCATAATTTAAATTAGTCTTAGCTTGAACTTACACTGCAAGGAAATGTCAATCATTAATGTTCTTTCTTAAAGAGACTTGGCAGTGGAAAAAAGAATGAGCAGCTAAATATAGCCTTGAAAATAACGTTGCTTTTCAAATGTTTTTTCATCTTATATCACCTATTTATTTTTGTAATGACAACCAAAATATTCCCAAGGCCAAGCTATCTAAATATTGCTTGTGTTTATCTTGTACTAGAGTGTTTATAGGGTGGATTTTTTCCTGTAGCAAATCCCCTGAGCAAGTAAAAGTAGGTATTTTAAAATTATAACTGTCTTTCAGACTTAGGAACGAGGTTTATAGCACTCCATGTTAATTGCAAGTTTTACACAGCATGTAGCTTTTCTTGCTCCCTTGGGTTTATTTCTAGAGATCACAATCAGGACCAGAGGCTTCAGCTGCAGCATGAGGCAGGTTTGAATCTGGCCAAATACTTGGAGCATTGCTTTGTCCAGCAGCCCTCTGCTTCTGCAGATTTATGTGACTTTAGCTAACAGAGCTGATTCCCATATACTCTTGAGCATCCTTCAGGCTCACCTGGTGTAATGTTTTGCCTCATGTTTATCAAAAATAATTGCATTCATCCCCTCAGAGCTCTGTAGGGCTGATGGCTATTTGAGACTGTTTTCTCCTTTCTTACCTCCCTGAAGATATTGAGGTGAAGTCCTAAAGATCCTGGAAGGAGAGAAAATAAGTCTTTCTGTATAATTTCTTAGTATTTTCCATGGATTCTGTAGGCATCTTCCAAGGCTTTGTAGGGTCTGGGTGTGGAGCAGGGGTGTTCAGACCAAAGATTTTGTGGAATGGCCACTCTGCCTAGAAAGTCTGGCTCTTATTATCAAAAATGAGTGCAACATTCTAGTCATATAAGACTCTGGAAATCTGTTGAGCAGAGCTGAGAGGGTCTCTTCAGGGCACTGATTAGTCCCATCCTGTGTCTGTTGGTTTCTGCCAAACCCTTGACCTTCACAACCATTCATTTGAGGGCATAGCCACAACCACTAAAGTAAAACCACTGAGAAAGCTCCCTAAAGGGGCCTCCTACAGAGGTCCAAATTGCTTTAGAACAGCAGCTTGGGGAAGCTTTTCCTGGAAAACAGAAAAATTCTGCTTGGTTTTGCTTCAAGCTCCTCCACACTTGGTTCAGGAAGAATCCTGCAGTACTGTTGGCAGTCAGAGAGAGCAGCCCCCAGGCTGAGTGAGCGCAAGAATGGGCTGTGGGGCTTCAGGGCATTTCAGCTGTGGTACCCACACATCAGCCTCCTGAGGAGTGAGTTCCTACCTCTGTCAGCCCTGGGAAGGTGCATGGTGTGAGTGGGGGTAACACCTGCAGTTTTGAGAAGAGAGGATCCTGTGGGTTGTTTGTCTGGCTTTGCAGAGGCATCCGCTACACCCGCCTTCCAGAAGAGGTTGGGACTGTCTAAATGAAGGTGATGTCTCCAGCTCTCTGCAGCCAGCCATGCTGATGAGGCTGCAGAGAAACTGGCCGGCAGCCCGGGGCTGGCAGGGAGGGCTCCCCATCCCACACCCTTTCACTGCGCAGCCCTCACTGCCTGGACATTTTATTCCGTGCTCACACACCTTCCTTTTCCCCCGAGCTCCTTCTACCCTCATGAGTGCTGACAGGAGACATTTTCCTTCCACTTCTTGGCCTTCTTAATGTGATTAAGAGATTAATTGAATCAATTGATTAATTGATTCTTAATTTGATGAGATTGAGAAAGATGTATTTTATGTCCTGCAGAGAACCGAGTGCTTCCAGAGAGAGAAGACACAAATCACGAGGACACACTGCTGAATCTGCTTCTTAATAAGAAATTTGCATGGCGGAGGCCAGAAAATGTTGGTAAGCGAAGGGGATGGGAGATCTCCACTTTTTGAATCTGTGTGTGCATGAATGCAAGGAACCTGATTCTCAGGTTCCTCAGAAATACCAGCTGCTCGGAAAGCAGAAGCACCCGGTATGGTGCCTACATGTGATTAATGTCAGATGTTCTCCGTCATGGGACTCCTGGACCTGCTTTTGCAATGCCAAAAAGCACGTACCCTAGATCCTCAGACACTCAACATTGTGCTGGCAAGGGAGCATGTGTGTGTACATAAGTAATAACAAGAAGAGATTCTGCTGAGTCCCTGTGCACCTGATATCCTCGAGACATTGTGTTCAATGCCTGGGCTACAGGCCAGCTTTGGGAGTCACCTCTCCACCCACACCCCACACAGCCCCATGGGCTTTTGAGAGACAGCTCTGTATCTTGCTGAAACCAGCAGCATCTTGTGAGCACATGGGGCAGTGGGGTGGCACCAAAATTTTGCAGAGATTGTGCAGGTGAGATCCCTTGGGGTCAAGTGTAGGCTGGGACAAGGGCAGTGGGAGCTCCTGCCCAGGCCTAAGCCCCTGTTACTGCTGGAGGCGGTTGAGACAACAGGCTTTTCCCACACAGTGTAGACACCAAAGACAGGCCATGGGGATGTTTTCCTGTTTGTGCTCTGTGAACAGATACCAAATTTAAAGCCACCATGCGGCTAAACTCAAACCTGCTGAAGAGAAACTTGGGCTTTCCCTGACATTGGGCACCAAATGGATTACAGGGGTCAGCTATTCCCACGGCCACTGCACCCAGGGGAGGGTTGGAGCTGTATGTGGTGGTCTCAGAGCAGGAAGCTGCCCTTCCCTATGAAAACAGCTGAGAGCAGGGCCCAGCAAAAATTTTGTTATGAAAATCCATTCATCAAATTCACTCAGTGCTCTTCCCCAGATGCTTGTTAATGCAGCAAGGCAGTGGTTAAACAAACCTGGGACAAATAAATAAACACAAATAAATCAAGTCCTTATACTAACAAAGGCATCTTCTTGCAAAAAGGATGCATTCAAGAAATAACGTTTTTATGATAGGTTTATGGATTATTGCACTTATTACTCCTGGAGGAAAGGCTGCATTTTATGCCAGACAATTGAATATAATGAATCTCTGAGCAGAGCAGAGACAGAGGATTTACAGCAGGCAGTTTCTCAAGGCTTCATCCATAAATTAACTTCCTTCTCCCTGCCTGAGATAATCTGTTCCAAATTTCGACCACTGTTCATTTTCTATTCATAGCAGTCATTGGCCAAACTTAGTTTGCAGAAAGTCAAGACAAAATTTTACCTCTTTCAGAGTTTCAAGTGCCTATTTTGGCACTTGAAACTCTGAAAGAGGTAAAAATGTCTGTAATAATAATGACAACAACACCTCTTAAGTGGCACTTTTGACTTATAGATATGCCAGCATCTGTCTCTCTACCTTACGGATATGTAAAGACATACTTAGGAGGAATCTGACTGAGGTCATTGCTGACAGTGCCAGGAACAGAGCCCACACCTCCTGACTCTCATCCCCATCACACCTCTCAAACTGAGTCCTGATGTAATGGATTTGCTTAGAAACTGTTGCTTTTACTTGCAGTTAAATATCTGTCAGAAAATATTCTGGATTTTTCAACAGAATGGTTTCCTTTTTGAAGGAAAAACTGAAAAAGCAGTCAATACTTTCTTGGAACCCTCCTGCTCAGTTTCAAACATTAAAAAAAAAAAAAAAAAAAAAAAAAAAAAACCACAAAAAACCAAAACAAACAAACAAAAAAAAACAAGTCTGGCAATGTGTCTGTGAGTTGAAGTCTTATCTGAAATCTGAAATCAAGGGGAATTATGTCCTAAATCCCCTTGACAATCCAGACCAATGCCTGGTGCCACATTAGGAACAGACAAAAGAGGCAGTTTCAGGGCTGTTTTTTGGGTTGTTTGTGGGGCCTAGCAGAGATATTCTTTAGCTCTTTCCTGGCTCTTCTGCTTATTTTAGTGCATTTTTCCCAAATGCACTAAATTAGCGCTTAAAACCGGCTGATCATTTTGTGTTCCCCTCCCAGGAGGACTACTGCAGCCAGTCACTCAGCTTTAACTGAGCTCATGTATCTTATTAAAAAATTAAGTGGTTTTGACATCAGTTTGAGTCTGGAATAAGGTACCTCAGTCCTCAAGAGCAGTGAGACTGAAACCCCCTATTCCTGCAGCTTTCCCTATCGTTAGTCCAGGCCATTTCAAATTCAGCTGGAGGGTTTAAATCCTGTTTTCAGGAACCTAATTCTCTCCTCCTTCTGAACAGGATGTCTCAGGGCAGTTCGTTCATCCACCTGCATAGTTTTTTGACAGTAATACAGTACTGATTAGCCTTGAGATCTCTAAGTCTGATCTATGAAGCTGGCCCCCAGGTCCTTGTGCTCCCCCAACAGTTAGAGGTGTGAAATCTGTGCACTCACTGCTATATGACTTTTCCTGTGGCTCCACTCTGTTAGCCCAGATCTTTGCTGACTTATAAAGCAGTAAGTTCTGTTAGGCTAACTTTGTGTGTTCTGACTTCTGCCTTCATGGGTGATGTGAGCATAAACAAGTCCTAAAGGAAGCAATGAAATTTCATATAAAGGCCAGTGGCAGAAAAGCCTGAATTAGATATTTGCTGTTAGCAGGATAAAATTAAAAAGCAGCAAAGAGGTTCACCTGAGCTGGTGTCACACAGTAAGTGACCTAATTGGGCCAATTCCCCTATGGCTTGGTGAACAGCAAAGAAGCCTCCCTCATAATGGAGAATTAGGATAAAGTCCAATAGGATTCAACAGAGAAGACCTACTTTTCTGTCGGTTTCTGCTGTCATTCATTTGGAGATCACTAGTAGGAATTAAATGAGAAGTAGGTCTTTTCTTGTTAACCCCTGGAGAGGACAAATGAGGAAATGGATTTTAATTTGAGCTTCAGTAAGCAATGCAGATACTGACATGACTCTTTCCCTTCTTGCAGACTGGGAGTTGGCAAAGAAATTTGAAGAGCTTGAACAGGTGAGAAAAGCAAATGCATAGACACATAGATGCATACATGTATGAATAGTTAAATGATTGTTTAAGCTGTCTTTATGCCATATTCTTCTGTCTTTGCATCCTGCTGCCCTTCATCCTGATGATATGATGTAAGCATGTATTGCACAAAGAGGAAAGGTGAACCCGGGCTATAAAAGCAGAACCTGGGCTAAACAGCTGCACAAGCTGGAAAAGGTGGAAAGAGAGCAAGGCTATGGATGAGTGCAATAAGAGCTGAGGCAGCTCCTGCCTTTGTCACCAGTGAAAGGCCAGTGAAGGCCAAGCCAGGAAAAAATTAAGCACCAATGGAAATCTCCATGGAAGAAAAGCAAGTGGGAAGAGGAAGTCATGCTTCCTTCCTAGGCATTGTATCAGCTGGCTGCGGTAGATAATGAGTTGAAGTTGGAGGGATAGCCACTGCCCACCTAAACCAGAATTTTTTTTCTGGACTCTTTGCTAGTAAAGGTGGCCCTACCCGAGGTCAGAACCCTGCTGAGCTGATCAAAGTGCACACACACACAGAGCATGCCCTATCTACACACAGTGCCCAGGAATAGGGAAAGGTCTGCAGCAGCCTTGACACAGCTGCCACTCCCCAAACCCCATGAGCAGTGTAAGTGCTTTTTCTCCCTTTCTCAGATCAGCTGTTTGCATGGATCCTGGAGGCTGTGATAGGTTTCACATGGCACTTTTCGCTTCAGACTAAAAAATCACAGTGCATCATGCCAGAGGGGAGGCTGCCAGATTCTATGCTAGCCCCTCGCTTCAATGCTGAGGGATGTTAAACTCTGACTTTCTGGGGGCAACTCTGCCAGAGAAGAAGTCAGGATGGTGGCTGCAGAAGTTCACAGTCCGCTAGAAAATATGGATGAAGAACAAATATGATAGACTACCCACATTATAACCAGGGAAAGTCAGCAAGAACTGTGAGGGAGAGAAGGGAGGGACAACCCAGAGCAATGGAAGAGCGATGCTCTCTGCTGCAGTGGCTGGATGCCTGGAGACCTGCCTCAGCCCTGTCTTGACTCTTAATCCAATATCCTACACAGCCTCCTCTCCACAGGGGTTACAGCCAGTCTATATGTACCTCCTTTGCCCTGAACTTGCCAGCACTCTGTGGAGCTCCTCAAAATGGGGCCTTTGTTTACTGCTGTGTTTCTGTTTAAACAGCTGGAGAAGTTGAAAGATCAGCTCTCAACTGAGGAAGGGTCAGAGGTGGCCTATGCCTTGGAAAGTCTCTCAGCATCCCAGCCCAAAAAACGCGGTAGGTTTTGCATTAGAGCCTTGCAGCCATTCTGTCCACTCTCATCTCTAGGCCTGCCTTTCTGCAGCAAAGGCAGTGACAGTAAACATGCCCCAAATGTGCTGAAAAACATCTGGTTGGCAGCTTATCCAGCAGTCCTGGCCCTCTCTTGTTAATGGCTGGCTGGTTTAGCAGCTGGTGAGAAGGACTGTGTACCCAACCCTGTCTGCTATCGAGGCAGATACAACTGGGTCTGCACACCAGGCCCTCATGGAGGCAGTCAGTGTCACATCCCACTTTTCACAGAGGAACATGGGGTTATGTGAGCAAAGAGTGCCTGCCCTGGAGGGGGTGAGTTCTGTGTGAACACGTCCCCACAGTGCACCCGTTGCTTTGCTCTGGGCACAAAGCTGGTGCTGAAGGCATAATGAGACATGTGGACTGCACGCGTTCCCCTCTGCCAAGGTCAATGCCTCCCGACAGAGAAAAAAGGAGCACTTGTTTCTGCTGCTGAAAACCAGCTAAAAAGATGTGGAAATCAACCAAGAATGCAGGGAACTAAGATCTGGTAGGTCTCCCAGTTGGTCTCCAAGCTCTGTCCAGTCCATAACCAGTGGCTCAGCAGCCTGTTGTACCAGTGCTCCTGCTAGACTGCCCCTGACAAGCACAGGGACAATGCTGTTCATAGTGGCTTTCTGTGGATTCCTCCACAAAGCAGCAGCAGCAGCTGTGAACCAGAAGTCACTGATGACAGATCTGGCCTGAAAACAAAAGAGCTAGTTCTACCCTTAGCCCACATGCCTTGTGCATGTGGAAGCTGACAACCTGCCAGACAGCCAAGAGAAAATTCCTTTGTGCAAGGCTTGCTTAAGTGCTTAGGTGATCCTTAGGCAATATGCAATTTACAAGCAACCCTGGAGGCTGTCATTAATTTGGCTAATGTAATTCATGCCCTCACCAGTCCTGGAAGTTTTAAAGATAGATAAAAGTACTTCCCCTCGCCAGGTTTAAATCAGATTCTGACAGAAATTAAAACAGAGAATCTTTGTCTTCATCTAAACTCCTTCCAGTCTGGGAGGAGCTCGTGTCTCAGCATGAGCACTGCTGATTCAGCAGAAGTTTCCTTCCAAGATCCTGTTTTCTCAAACCAGGTAGAAATCTCTTCTCATACTTTATAATAGGAGACCTGCATGGGATTCATGGATTCATCCTGGTGAAACAGTTATTTTTTCCAACACCAAAATATGCATCCGTCCTTAATCTAGTCTTCTTAGAAGATCCCACAGAGATCAGTGTTGTTTGGAGATGGTTAGTAGCAGAGTGGTAATGACTGGGTTTTAAAAAAAATAAGTAAGGATCAGATGCAGTCTCTCCAAGTCAGTATCCTGCTCCTCCAGTCAGCCACAAGTGAACCCCCCCACACACCTCTGAGGCAGAAAAACTGCTGGCCAGTAGACAAGAAATAAAAAGCTTGTTCCTGACATTGCTGAAGTAGAGCAAAAGGAACCCTTTTAAATCGAGCAGTATGGAAACAACATTTAGATCCCCCCTTTACACCATGAGCAGCTAAAGAAAACACCTTCTAAAACTGTTATATGAAGTCAAAGCTGATAATTGAGGTGTGCCCAGAAACCACACTGCTGCCTTCACACCTCAATTCTCTCAAGACATGTGTCTTTTGAAACCCCCTTCCAGAGTGGGAAGCTGGAAAAAGTCCCTTGGATGCTAACATCCTTCTCTTGCATCCCTTTCCAGCCTGCTTTTGGAAATACTGCATCTGAAGGCTCATCAGGACTGGAGGATGAAGATGAGCCCTTCCCCAAACTGCCTTGCTGGGTATTAATGTGTTAAGAATTTGTTCTGTTCTCTCATCGTGCTGCTAATTTGGATGCAGGATCCATGGAGGATCCATGACCACACCACAGCCAAGTCTAACAGGGACTGTGACAGGAGCTGGTAGCCCACTGCCACTCTCTGCTGCTCCTTCTTTCCAGGTCTACCCTACCATGGTCTTCTACTTGGAAGATGCTTCCCAACTTTCTGTGCTGTCCTGTGTGTGCCATTAAGGCTATTGCCATTGTACACTCTCCCCCTTCTCACCAGGTCCCCTGAGGCACCAAACGCTAACTCAGCTTCCCTGGCCTCGAGCCTCTGCCCACACCTGCAGATGTTGCTCACAGTGGTGTCTGGGTTTTCTGTTGCCTCCTACAAACAGGTCTGTGATGACCTAATGGCTGCTGTTGGGACAGGAAGGCAGGATGGGTGTGATGGGAAGGCTCAGGGCTCAGGCTGCCTGCCTCAGCTTGCTGAGCCAGAGCTGCTCCTCACCATGTCCTGTCACTGTGCACAGGGGAGGGCAAGCACAGAAATCTGGATCCATTGGATATCGTTCCAATAAAGATTTTCTGTTGCACAGAAGCGTGTGGTGTTTGCTTTCTCAGCCCTTGCAGAGGCCCAAGGGGCAGCACATTTCCTTTGATGTAGGCTCTTGTTACCTTAATGGTTCATGTGAAGTTTACAATGGAAATAAGGCTCCCATTAAACACCTAGAGTTTTAATGTGCCTGAGAGACAGACCCTTCCTTTTGATCAGGATCAGGGATGAGAGCTGGGTCTTCCTCACAGATGTGTGGGATATTGTCCTCATAGGACTAGACCAGAACCACTGGTTTCTACCTACTCACCCCAAAGAGATGTTTTCAGCAGAGATTTTTGGCTCATCTGGCTGGTCAGTGCAGGGACTAGCAAAAGGAAGAGATCACAATCCATCAGTGATTCCTACATATATAAATCTTAAGTCACAGTATCCACATTTATTTGCAAAAACAAAGGACCTTGTTCCCGAAGGTGTAAATTCAGAATAAATCATGATGTTAACTTTGAGGTTTTTAACAGTATAAATGAGAGCAGGATCTGATAGCCACTGTGAATATGTGGAATGATTTTGACTAGCACTGAACTTTCTCTCCAGCTCTTTTGAGCCATGTGATTTAACTGTAGCTTGCATACTACACAGTCTTCAAAATGTTACCTCTCCCAAAGCTGTAATTACCATCCTACACTCGTTGCCTTGGGCTCTGGCAAGAAGAACATGCTTACCACAGCAGTACCTTGCATGTACTTCATTAACAGGAGATCTATTCATCCTATTACAGGCCAAAGCCAGCATCTGTGGAATAAAACCAGCTTCATTATATCAGTGAAGTTTAATGACATGCAAAATACAGTTTCCTGTTACCATTAATTATTTGTTATTTCCTTGGTAGTGACTTAGAACATATTTCCCATTTTCTGTTACCTTTGTGCAAGTGAAAAGGTACGTGGGAGCACTTTTACATACCCTCACATCAGCACCGAACCAAGGAAAAAATTATACCCTATGGACAAGAGAAGGGTCTCTCTTTAAGACTTTGGTGCTCCAGCTGAAAGGGAGGTGTATTCCAAGAGCTGTACTGAGTGCCCAAAGGTGGAGCTGAGCTCAGATGATTTCAGCTTGCAGGAAATCCCAGTCCAATGAAAGGCCAGCGCAGTAGGCTCCATCTGTCACCTGCTTGCTGTAGCCATGCCTTCCTGACCCAGTGTGACAACCCATCAGCAAGCCAGGAAAAGGAATACAGTGTCTGTGGGTATTTAAAGATGCTTTTTGAGCCACAGGAGGTCTCAGGGTGCTCTGTGGTAGATGGGGCAGAGGAATGGAAAGACTGTTGCTTTCTCCTAAGTAATCCACACAGTGAGGTGGGAGCAGCACTGAAGCTTCCACTAACACCACCGCAGACACCTCTGTCCTGCTCTGCTTTCACATTACCCTTTAGATGAAGGGCATTTCTGCACACAGCTATCAGGGTTTAAAACTCCCCCTTTTTTGGAAGCCCAGGTTAATACCTGCCAACTGTTTAATACTTTTATGACCCACCAGTGTCTTTGAAAACCTGCTGTGTTAGCACTGGATTCCTCTGCTCTCAATGTTCCAAAATATGTCATGCAGTGACTCTGTCCATGCTGCTTTTGACTGACAGCTGTTTGGGTGGTCAGGTCATCACTTCCATAATCTGACCATGCCCCTACATATGGCTGCCTTGCAAGCACATAATCTGCAGACTGTCTGGATGAGCTCAGTACAAGAAGATAAATGTTCCCTAAACTGCAGGGCAGGCTCAGGATGGGTGGTGGCAGTGCACTGCAGAGGACAGGCTCTGGGCTTGCCTAGGACTGCATTTGCAGACTTCTTTCTGGCATGGACTGAATGGCTGGGGTGACTGGTTGGCCAGGCACCAGGCTGATGGCCAGGTGCCTTGTGCCTCATATAAGATTTAGGAAATTAACTCTTAATTCTCTGCCTTACACAGGGTGTTTGGCAAGAATAACTTTTTTTCTTAATCCTGCATAATCTCTTTCTCAATGGATCTTCTTTTGCAATCCTAAAGATGGTTTATACCCAAGAATAGCAATCTGAGGAATTCAGCTGACATGGACCAAAGTCCGAGAAGGAGAATGTGATGTTTAGAAAACATTAGCTAGGAATCTGAGCATTGAGATATCAGCAAACTGCTCTTCTCAGCTATATTTTATAATCTGGAAAGGAGTGAAAAGCATGAAACAGGATTTAAGATAAACTGTATTACTCTGAAATGAAGTGGAGAGGATATGTTTACATTTTACCAGAGTGAGAAATACTTGAACTTTTAGAGTTACATGTCTGATTACGCCCTGTGCACACATCAAGAGGCTAAAATAAGGCATATGATGCAGATGGTCTAGGAAGTAGATGACTTCATATTTGGACGCTATCCTATGTTATGCATAGGGAGGAGTGAAATGTATTCATCAGCTTAGAGGAGGAAACTAAAAGTCTCGCCACATTTCAGGATCTGCTATACGATGAAAACATGTCTAAATATGGTGTAGAGATAAGAGAAAGACTACTCAAAACATCAGGACAAATACTAAGGCATCGTCACAGTTCTTACTCAGACTAACTCCTAGTAAAGGCAAAAGACATCATTCTCTCAAACAGCAATTCAAATAAATTCTAGCTCTGTCCCATAACTGTTAAATCCTCCTTTCATCTACCAAACAACTCCCCTTTTGAAAGAAACGTGCAAAGTAAACTGTCTGCTTTTCATGGACTGCTGTTGGCATCTCTCGAAATTTTATTTTCAATCCAAAAAATTTATCAGTCCTGACTAGGATAATAAACTTCTGCTAGTTTAACAGATAAATGCCATGCAATAAAATATATACATATTCTCTGTTCCTTCCTATCAGTGACATTGTGCACAGTTGTGAGAGCATTCTGACCTGATGAACTGAATTTGTTATTACTGTAAAGGCAACATTTGTAAAATGCAATGTGAAACAGATTTTGCAGGAGGTCAATTCCTTGAGTGTTGTATCATTAGTCAAGGACAAGACATGCTGTGATGCATCTTCTGTATCTCTGTACTGTTTCCAATACAGCATCAGTCATAAAGAATAGAAGTACCTGTAGGCAAAAAAGCAGTAAACATTACATTTTCCAATGTCAGAAATGCAAGGCTTGGAAAAACAGACTGTAAGGTGGTCTAGAAGAGATGAAAATGTTACAAATACTTGTTTTCTTGTAGAGAGGTACTCAGTGGCAAATTAGGGCATTCCCTGTTATAAGAAGCCATAATTTCCTAAGCCACTCTTTCTGAGCCTACTGGTATGACTTGAGCACCTCCATGTAAGTGAGAACAGGGGGGTTCTCTGAGCCTGCCCACACCTGGAATACTTTGGCTTACTTGCAGGAGCTGCTAACCCTTGGTGTTGCCGAGGCGGTTCACTCCAATCCGGTCAAGAGGAACTCCAAACTGTCTCTTGGGCAGCTCAAGCACTTTCCTGCATGGGGAAAAAAGAGCAAAGAAGGAGGGAAAAGAAATGGGAAAAGACACCTCATGAATAATCAAAATGTTACTACATGTTTGATTCCTCCATTCATCCCACTAACACCTTATTGTTCAGACAGAACTGTGACGCAGAAGCAGCCAAAGCTGTTTTTAAAAATAAGATGCTGCACTTGTCTTACAAAATACTAGGCAGGAGTTGCAGCTGTTTTAGAGACTGTCTGATGCATTATCCCTGCTTTTACTTAGCAGCAAACAAATAACTTCACAAGTTAACTGCTGTTCATAAATGAAAGGCAATACGCTGCTTTTATAAAGGGGAATTGTTTCATACACTGCAGGTGACCCATTAGACTGGATCTTCAAAGTCTCCAGGGCCAGCTGGGGCTAAGATAAGCAAGGAGACAGAAAGTATT
Organism: Manacus vitellinus; assembly: GCF_001715985.3. Classification (NCBI taxonomy): domain Eukaryota; kingdom Metazoa; phylum Chordata; class Aves; order Passeriformes; family Pipridae; genus Manacus; species Manacus vitellinus. The sequence goes on along the minus strand of NW_021940207.1, from coordinate 5,184,507 downwards.
GCACAGTTATAGAGGGGACAAGTTAAAAAAGTCCTAGTAGGATTTTCTTATGGGGTCTCTGGCTATGTACTGTTCATCAAAATTGTATATTAGCAATCCTTTGAGGAGGTTGAAAATGGGAAGGTTTTGTTTGGTTTTTCTCTTCCATGTGGTAAGTTTCCTGACAATTTGATGAATGAGGGCATGAGGAAAGTGTGAAAGAATTTCTATGCAGAAATATTTTTCATGGTTCTTTTCATATACAATAAGTTTTCCCATCTTAATTCAGCATTTTTGGAGTATTTTTTCCACGAGCAGAAGTTTTATTTTAATTAACTGTGGAAATGGCAAGATTTCCTGCAGCTGAGAATAATGTCAGCTTTTCCTTTAGAAATACTGCCAGTGAAATGCAGGTCCAAGAGAAGCCCTGGAAGATTAATTCTTTATCAGTCCTTTTTAAGGACTTGTTCTGTAAGTTGCCAGCTGCAAAGTAACTAGCAGGAGAGCATGCTCTGGTGCTCTGAAGTCTAACTCTGTGTCAGCACTGCCATGCTCCCTCATACTGGGGCTTCAAAGCTCTGCACACCCCACCCAGAATTGTGTAGTCCATGCAGGCTCCTTTCCTCATACCTCTTGGGCATGGGCCGAAGCCCAGACCCATCATTCCAGCATCTGCAGCCCCACTGCCTCTTTTCTAGCTGCTTTTCAGATGGGGTCACAAAATGGGAATTGCTGGTGTATGTCGTATGTAGGGAGCACCACACTGGTTATGCTGGAGCAGCTACAGAACATCGCAAATGAAGGGGAGCCATTTGTATGGCCCTCCCTGTCCCTTCCTCAGGCACCAAAGTATCCAGCATTGTTACACTAAGCCTTATGAAAAGCAAAGGGAAGGGAAGCCAAGGGCTGATCCTCAGCCTCTTGCCTCAAGGATAACACTGTTTTCCCCCCAGGTGTAGGCACAAACTTATGGGGGGGCAGGAGGGAGATTTGGGCTGCCAGAGCCATACTGAGCCTGCCTGGATAAAAGGGGAATTAACTCCCCACATTGGAATTGGATTGCGGGGGTGAGGAGAGGGTGGTGTTTCTGCACCATTTGCTGTAACACTGTCATGTTCTGTACTTAGATAAGGAAATTTTGAAGTGATGCCTACGAGAAAGGCAGCGCAGCGGAGCGTCCCCTCTTGTGGCCACCCTGCGTCAGAGCAGCACAGCCACCGCTCCACCCTCCAAACCACGCTGGCCCTCTTTCATCACTTACTAGAGACAAAGTGACGTTTCCTCCTTAAAACAGCCTTGTCTAAGATTCCCAGAGCCTCTTTCTCTCCCTCTGCCTTTGGATCTTTTTACCTCTCCTGAAGATTTCCACCTTCCTGCATGCTTTTCCTATGCTTTTAAAGCATTACGTTGATGTTGATGTGCAAGACCAGGATCTGGGCTCTGGTGTAACCAGGGGGTGCCAGAACAATCTGTTAAGTGGACTTATATTATATTTGATCTGCTCTTTTCCAAAAGTTTCTCTTGTATGCCAGGCACTAAATGCACTGACTCTATTGATTCAGGGGGCTCAATCTATTTATCAGCTTTCACTAATTTCCTGGTCTCTAAAGGTAACTGTCTCAGCTCATATAAAAATGAGCTGTTCTCTTCTGGGTGATGGAGTGCTCAGTCCTCTGTTTTACTCCTCTAAGTGCAGCAGCCTCTGCCTGTTTCCATCAAAAGGCAGAGCCTTACTACTGCTTCATAGCACCCACCTGATCTCTGTTCCATGCTGATGGCAGTACCAGTACAGTGATCAAGGCAGCTCAGATGGTTCTAATAAGTAACTCAACCCCAAACGTAAAAGCTAATCAGCTCCCCAAGGTGATAATCCCAATGCAAAACTGCAAACTGATGCTGGAAAAGGTGGAATTTTGTGCAATGAGCATGAACTCATTATTTAGAGACAAGCTGCTAGAAAGCACGGACAATTTTCACCACAATTTCTCTTTTTTATGTGTGTTTGTTTTGGGTTTTTTCCTCTTGTATTGCACGTAGAATGAAAGAAGGTTTCCATCCAAAAAGCATGAGACAAACTGGGAATACCGTGTACCTTTGCAAAAAAGTACAGCAGCTTCAAAAATGACCTTCTATTTCTTCCCCTGAAAAGGGAAAATATGCTAAAAAGCAAACAAAGAGTGAGCTGATTTTGACCTCTTGAAGAGACATACGGAACAGAATAGTTCTACTCAAGGTTTTAAAAATTTCGTATTTCATCGCTTTTGGCTGCAGTCAAACAGTCCTAGTGGCAGACAGGGTGGATAAATGGAAAAACAGCAAGAAAATATTGCAAAACTTCACTTGAAAAAAATACTTATAATATTGACTGGCTCTCATGAATACTTTCCACTTCCAGATTAAGCTTTAAGCATGTTATTAAATACTTTGTGGCATTAGGGATTCCATCCAAAAGAAGATAGTTACCAGAAGAACAGAACAAGACAGCTAAGCTCTTTCAGATACAGCAAAGAGCCCTTTGAGTTTTGGCCCAAAGTCACTGTCTCTCCCCAGCTGTATTGAGCATCATTGCTTAGCCCTGTTATAAACATGCTTATCTTCACACACATGCCATGAAGGTGTTGATGTATTGATTAAACCCTTACTTATCCAAAGCTGATCGTGGTCTTGAAGCTTATTCTACTATCTGTGCCCATTTTCATGATGTGTTCTTCATGCTGCTATTTAAAACATGCACATCACCATACCTTCTTTCCACCCCAGCCTCAGGAGCACCTAGTCCTGCCCCTCAGGCATATTTTTGTTTTAAATAATCTCACAATCAAAAACATAGTTTTAAACTGAAGTTTAGTTCATATCAGTGGAAAGAAGTGTACTGAAAAATCATGTATTTGTGAATGTTCTCTCGTAGCTGTACAGTATTGTAGGGATAAATGAACTAGTTCACGTGTTATACAGCACAGCTGAAGGATTATGGACAGTGCAACCAGAATGGTTTCTGATCAGAGGTACCTCACAAATGACCAGCAAACCTGTTGGTGGCGAAAGCCAACCCATCAGTACCCAGAGCACCTATTAATAGAGCCTTCTACCAACTTTATCACTGGTAAGAGCATCTAAGAATTTACCTCTGTTTGCTTTTAGCATCCACAGAGGTTGAAGAAATTCTGTCAATTGGAGAGCCAAATCCTGGGAAGCTTCTTTTCTTCTTGGTCTCAGTCACCTCATTCTCCAGAGACACCAAGTCATCAAGAAGGAACAGTTTGTCTGCCAGGTTGGTGGCTGACTTCTCTTCACTGGCAATGGGAGGTGCTCCCATGCCCAGAGCAGCAGAAGGCTCCAAAGGCTGCAAAAGAAAGCAATAAAGTGTGCTGGCTGCTCAGGTTCCAGAAAAAACATCTCAACCAGTGTCACAGCAGCAGTCCTGAAGATACACTGGGACACTGAAATTGGGACCTTCTGTGAAATGTTGCCATTTTCCACTGAAAGGATTTTGCCCTCAAAGTCTGGAAATTAATTCTTTTTATAGAATTGGACTTGCTTTCATTATTGCAAGAAATATCAAAATTTATTGCTTCACAAAGCCTATTTTTGCAGGTCATCCCACTATCCTTATCTCAGCACTGTGATTAGTATCCTTATAGCATGAGCTGAGTGGTTTAATACTTCTAAAAAATGCAATCACCATTACCCAACTCCAACATCTACCCTGATTTTTGTTTTTTAAATGAATGCTAATAAGTAGTAATGAAAACTTATACAGAATTTTCCATCCAAATATGACAAATTAATTAATAGTTATGCAAAACATATCCCAAAATAAACTTGCTCAGCACTGACATTTTAAGAATTTATGCAGTAACAGTACATGGGGAGGAGGAAAGGAAAGAACAGTATGTTGAGTGGATGCAACAGTTTGAACCTTAGTTACAACATTAGGCTTAACACCATTTCAAAACCAAACTCTACTTTGTTATCAGAATAGCTGAGAATATTGGGGTCTATCAAGAGAGAAATTAAACAAACCAAAGTTAAATATTTGCTTTACATATAACAGAAAAATACAGTGCAGCAGCTAGTCTGCAAAAGCAAGCTCAAATCATTCTCTCTTCAGATGAAATGTTTGCCTTCTTGCTCCACTTGATCTTCACAGAATTAGATAAAAAAAAATTATAACTTATGCCTTGAAACAGGTTTTATTCTATTAGAAGCACACCACTATCTTTCTTATTCATATACAGTGGTTTTAGTGCAAATGTAAAGAAGATGTCACATGGGTGATGCAATGTGCCTGTCTACTGTGGTCCACACCATAGTTAAGTGGGGATGTTTCCCACCACTTGATGGGTGGCATAAGCAGTGATGGAGTGTATAAAACTGTGACCTTTATATGAGGAGTACATGTCCACAATGATCACACAATTGATGTAGCACTGTTGATACTTTTGTAAAGGATCTCACATTGTCCTCTGACTCTACTTTTTATGAGCCTCAAGTACACAGAGCAACACTTTCTGTTTTCTTTCAGGGTTATAAAACTTTTATATAAGCTTGTAGCAATATAATGTCTTTAAAAAAGACTCAACTCTCCCTTTTGGTTAGTGGGGATACCTATCTAGAATAACACTTGAAACTAGAAGGTCAAAAATAGCCTCTGCTCTTGACTACTTTGCAGTCCCACTTACTTTGTCTTAAAAAGATATAACAGAATTGTAAGAAGTAAGGAGATAGCTAAAGCAGTCCTCAGAAGTAGAAGAGAGTTTTCCTATGGTGAACCACTGAACCAAATACAACTTCAGAGATAAACAGAGATGAGAGTGGGGTGCAGAGATACAATGGATTTATAAAGTTATGAACATCAATGAGGTGAATAAAGACTGGTAATTTTTTCCTCAAGAAGAAGAGCTCCTCAGTCCACCCAGTGAAGTCACCAGATGGTGGATTTAAAATAAATATAAGGAGTTACTTTTTAAACACAGCCTGTAGATGAAGGGGAATGCTTTGCCAAAGGACGTCATAGATACTGAGATTTTAAACTCTTTCAAAGACAAATTCTGGCCCATCAGCAGCTAAAACATGCCCTGGTCCAGTGCAAGGCTCTAGATCAAGAAGCGTCCAAAGACGTTCTGTTCTTATATTCTTTTCACAAAAATCTACCACTGATATAGACACAATACCAGGTCTCTGTGGCACCAGAACAGCAGCTGCTGCAGTGCTTTTGTATAGTCAGTAGTCAGGACATGCTTATGTGAAGACAGAGAGCAAGGTAGAAGGATCCAGCAGTATTCTTCAGTATGCATCTAATTTTAAACCTATATAAAGACCCTACAGCCAAACAGTGCTACTTTGACTAAACTTTTAGATACTTGATTTTTTTTTTTTTATGGCATTACATAAATATGTTTCCTGCCAAATCTGGCATATGTCAAGTTGACTAAAAATAGAGAATGCAGGAGAAGTATTTTCAGGTGCAACCCCTGCATGTCATCTTGGATGAAACATGAGACAACTCTCCCATTTCATCTGCTGCTTTCCTTCTCAAGCTCAGGCAAGTGACTTGGCTCCTTCCCCCTCCTGGTCTATTCTGTCTCCTTTAATTTGTAACTTTTGTGCAGGTGATCTCCTCTCAGGGATCTCCTTATGGCTTCTGGAAGCTGCAGCCTTCTCATGCTATTATTTGTCTTTAAGAAGAATTACACTTCCCCTTCAGTGTTAGAGGAGTTTACATTCCCCCCTGCCATCACCTCCTTCCCCTCTTCAGGAAGTTCTCTATCCACTGGACAATGTTTTAATACACAGGAGATCCCATGGTGTTTCAGGAGAGGCTGTGAGAATTTGGATGGAACTTCATTCTGTCTGTCCTTCCATAGCCATGCAATTTGCATCTTTCTTCACTGGGCTCCTCCTCTGCCCTTGCAGAGTCAATATTCTCCAACACTATTTAGATACTTTGGTGTCTTCCACACTCTGTGGCCAAAAACACCCAAGGGAGAGCAGTTACATGACAACCACCAGAAATATTCACCTACCTCTGGGGCTGCCTCGGCAAGGAGCACTGAGCTAGAGTGCCACCACAGCAGGGCAATCACAAGGGCCAAATGCACCACCACAAGCTGGAACTGCAGCATCTGCAAAGGAGAACAGTCTGTTAATGACTCCACAGCTATGTTCCCTCAGGAATCTTACTCTAAAGGCCTTAAAGCAGTAAAAACAAAGGGAGACTCTCTTCCTGTGGCTGTTAATTTTTTTTTTAACCAACAGTCACTGCATAAACCCCAGCAACCAGATAGTGTCAGCTGAATGCTCTTCACCTTCCCATGAAGAATCAGCTCCCTCTTCTGCTCCTTTACAGCCCTGCAAATCTTTTGATTCCTTTCTGCACAGTAGGGCAGTCCTTGCAGCAGCAGCTGTGATGAATGCAAACTTGTGTTAAAACCAGGTGAACTAGATGCTCATTTGTAAGCAGAGAGACTTTGGCTGGTAGGTTGACCAGGTTGACCCTGACCTCCCCACATGCTGGAGAGGTGCTTAAAGCTGTGACAGCAATCACATACCTCTCCAGCAGCACTTTGAAAGCAAGGCTGCATTTCACTAGTCCTCTAACATGACCTAAGGGTAGCCACAACTTCCAGGGGAATCCTGGAATAAAACTGTCCAGTTGACACACCTGGGAAAAGCTTGCATGCAAATACATTGCTCAGACTGGTGGTGTTCTGACCATGTGCTACAGCTGCAGAACTGCAGATGCCTACCAAGGAGGGACGAGTTTTGTGAGGGTCAGGATTGTGAAGCTCCTTGCTCCAGGATTGTCTTGGGCCATGGGTTTAGCCTACGTTGTTTAAGCCTTGTTTGGATCTAGCTCTTAAAACCTGATGTGCCTCCAACTGACTCAGGTGGGAATATTTTAGCTGATGCTAATAAGAACTAGGCTGGAGCCTCTAGTGCCAAAAGCATCTGTTAATTTCCTGATTTCTCTGTCTCCAGGTCCTGCCCCAGAGTATAACTCAAATCTGATTCTGCCATTCTTTGCTGAATCTCCACTTGGCAAAAGCAGAAATGGAAAGGGTGTATAAATACATTTATATAATACATAATGGTTGTTTTATCCTTTGTGTAGAAAATTTCTCATTAGATCAGGCAGCAAACACATGGTAAAACACTGGTTTTTACTTTTTCCCCACACTACAAAAGAGTAAAACCTCAAAAGCATTTGGAGTCCATTTTTAAAAAGATATAACACTTGCAGCAAACTCAAAACTCTGTTTCTCACTTAGCTTCTTCAAAACATTTTACACATGCTTCTATTATTTGTTTACCCTATTTTCTATATATATATACTTATTTTTTTTAACGTGGTACATGAGGGATCAGCAGTTAGGAAGAAAGCTGATGATTACTCTGTAGGGGTGAGGCAGACTTAGTTCACTGGAATCAAAGGATAAAGTTGGAGTAGTAAATCAGGCAGTACCACTGTTTCTCAGTCTGATAGCAACAGCCAGTGCTTGACATAAACACAAGGGTCTGACTGAGTGTTTCTAAAGCTGTGACCCTCTACAATGTATATTTTTGTATGTGGGTGTGCATTGAAATTTGAAGTAGCAGTCTACTACCTTCACAGGTAACCACATCCTGATTATTTGGATACAGAGATGTAAAAATAAATGGCAAGGTTAAAAACACATGTTTATTATGATTTAAGATCTATGCTGGTATTCATTCAACCCAAAGACCAAAGAGCTAAAAATAGCAACTGTTACGCTAATCAAAATAAACACTAAGGCACCTGCAACACAAAAGACATTTGATTAACTGGTCAGAACTTGCCGCCAGTGAAATTAGAAGCAGGGGAAATTGTAAGGACTTAAAGCTTGGCTCTAGTTCCCATGGGAAGGAGCAGCTAAGAGTCAGTGTCACTGACTGAAAAGGGAGCAAAAGTTCAGTCCAGCAACACCCTGTTTTACTGATTTTCATGCAGCAATGGGACCAAGGCAGGAGAAGGAAGCAGGGTTGTTGTAGGGGAGCAGTTTAGTTCCAGAAAAATATTTGCAAAACTAATGGTGCAATGAGGATTATGTAAATATAATTAAAATCATACTTTCTTCTGCCAGTTTGGGACTTAGTTTTCCACCTTCAGCCATGTCATAGGGCCTTAGTTGTTAAAAGCAGTTGTTAGTTTTTCTCCTTGAGCTCATCTGTTGTAATTGGGTAAGCAGAGCCCTCCTGCTGAAATGGGGCTTTCCCAGCCCTGCACTGGCTACTGCTTCACCCCCTCCAAATTTTACCTTGATACATTCCAAGAGAGACCTTAAGTGAGGATTTACAGTATTTTTTACTGATTGAGAATAAGCAAAGCTCAGACAAGCCTTTGCAAGACACGCCCCTTACTATATGTACTGAATTTCCATCCTTCCAGAAAATTCTTCACCACTAATTTCACAGAGCTAGGTCAGGGGATTGGGGTATAATGCCATGTCTTTATTATCTCAGGGTCTGTTGTTATCTGACTGAAAATATGGTTTACCCTTCTCTAAATGTAATTGCAAGTCTGAAATTCAGACATATTTATGTGTCTCAGTGATACTTCAGCTTAAAATGTGTCAAAACTAAAATTCCTCATATAATTAGGTATCTTTGTTGCAGATCCAATTAAAATAAAATTAAAGATAAAAGAGAGAACATTATTCTACCTTATCAAAGCAGGATAAACATACAAAACTTTTACTTAGGAATCTGTAGAGAGCCATTTTCCAAGAAAAGATCACAAGAAAGCAAAACACTTTACCAAACAGAAACTGTTAAGTCTCCAACATCCAACCAAAGGACTTAAAAGATGTTTTTCTTTTAAAGAAAAAAACAAAAACCAAAATGACATCCTGAAGATAAGTGGGCTGAACAAACTGCAGACAGAATGCAATTCATCACCAAGCTCCAAGCCCATTGCCTGTCAAAAATGGAAACAGCTATCATTGTTCTTACCCATTTGAACTATCATATTTCACATTACTGTGGAGATTACTCTGCAAGCATAAATTACAAGGGCCTTATTTTTCTTACTGGCCTGTTAGCAAGAGAACCGAGGCAAGACATCATGCCTTGCACTGTAATCTTTCACTTCAGCTGCCACTATATTGATGACAGTGCTCTGCTTGTTGCTGCAGCACCAACACAGGATGTGTCCGAGCTCACCTACAAACCAGGACTTTGCTCCTCCAATGAGCACCTTGTGGCTGAGCAGAGAATCCCTTGAGGTTTGGTCCTGGATGCTCCCAAACTGATCTGTTGCAAAGCCAAGGCATGACTGTCCCATAGGCACTGGGAAGCTCCTGGCAATGCCTTTTAGGCCTCCAGTCCTTCTGTTATATGAACACTGGACTAGTACTGGTAAACCTCTATCAGCTGTTAGTCGTGAATGTAGATTCCATCCAGCTGGGGGAATCACAGCTGCGTCTCCAAGCCAGTTACTGGGGTATTTTGTTGCTGCTCTAGTGCCACAAAATAGAATATTGACTGCTGCTACCTATCTTAATCAAATGTACCACTGAATACTAACATTAGCCTCAGCGTGCATACTGACAGCAATACACCTTGTCCAAAAAAATTAAGATGGATGATTATCTTACCAAAAGAACAACTTAAATGTGGTTTGTGTGAAGCTCTAAGAATAAGTCTACTTGTGCTGGAACAAATTTGCATTACTTTTGGAAGTTGTAGGGCAAATCCTCTGATCGTATATATTATCACAAAGCCAAAAATGTGCCCACATCAGCAGTTCTAATGATTTCAGAAACTGCTAAGGGCCCCTGTGTATCTCAGGTGCAATTTCATAGTCATGTAAATGTCAATGAAAAGGCAGAAAAATCAAAACAAATCCCATCCTCAGGAAAAAAAAAAAAGTGGAGCCCAAAACTAGGTTAGAGTGGTGGTTTTGTTGTCATTCCACAGATGAGATATGGAACACTCCTCACATACCTCTTTCTAAAAGATACTGAAGCAAGACATTGAAGCATGGGACTTGCATGGCAAAATGAAATGTAAGCTGCCAGTGTCAGGCCCTTATGTTATTAATAATGTGTTTCCTGGGGTAGGTGTAGATTTTTAAACAATGCCATATATTTTATTAGCTATATGGCACAGACACTGTTCCAATGTAATTTCCCTTCAATTTCAGTTTCCTGACTGTGTAGATAAATAGATGCAGGTAGGTTTCATCTGATGGAACCAGAGAGAATTTAAAATTCATTAACTTATGCAAGCGGTGCATGACTAGTTATCTTGAGATAAGGCCTAGGTATTTTTGTGTCCCAAATGAAAATTCTGGTCACACAGTATTTCAAGGCCAAGGATGTTCCATTTTCTGAAAATGAAGTTCCTTAAAGGTTTCTCAAGAAGGCACTCAAAATTACTCATTGATTTTCATAGCCTTCATTTTAATAACTGCATTCCCTGTAACATGATTTCTAGTGTTGGGTTCTGACATGTTTTTATATCACCACTATAGTCACCTTTGCCTGTTTGATAGCTGTGCTTTTGCTCGGAGGATGCTCAAGCACACAGCTGTTCCTACCATTTGTATTCTGATAAAACAGATTCAGTCATGGCTTAGTCCCTGCAGGGCTTGACTGGACTCTGCACTGACCCTGCCCACACAAGATGCAATGTTTGTGGGAGCAGCACACGCATCACACGGCTCATGTGGAGAAAGGATGGAGAGGTGCCCCTCTAATTTCCATGTGGAGTTCAAGAAGTGTCTAAATGAATAGAGCCATGTAAGGGTACCTTTGCTTAACAGACACAGGCAGGATTCAGGAAAATTTAATTGACAAAGGTGGGCAAACACTTGTGGAAGACCCGTCAGTCATGGTACTCATGTCTCCCTGTGGATAAAGGGCATGAAACCAAATGGCCATAAAGAAGGGAGGAGGACACTTCTCTTTAGAATGGGCAGAAAGGACACAAGCTGGACATCTTTCTAAGCTGAGTACACTGTGCAGTAAATCAATTTCTAGCAACAGATTTTAGAAATTAAAAACCCAAAATTCACATAAATACCATAAAAGTAGGAGACCATGACACAGGACACAAACAGAAGTGGTAAAGCCCATCTAGAAGCTGAGGGACTATTAAATAAGAAGGATGCTATGCAGAGTAAGAAAATACCTCTTAGTGGGAAAAACCTATTTGCACCTTTCCTCAGTAAGATAATTGAGTGAGCTGCAGTATTCCTGGTATGTACAATGGAAACCAAATTAGGCTATTCTTCATTGCCAACAAAGTTTCAACCCTATGCTATTTATACATGCCAGCTTTTCTTAACATTTCTAACTTGACATTCAGCTTTCTTCCTTCATCTTTAGCACAAGAACCCACAACTATTCATTGTTAGAGTGCCATCTTCAGCATTTAAAGCAAAAATAAGAAAGCTTTCTATCAATAAAAATCAAGAAATAGAAAGTGTTTTCCTATATTAGAAAAATTATCTTCTTTCCTAACAGTATTGAAATGATAAGAAGAAGTTCATCACACCTAATATAAAGAGTGTATTAGCAAAATATGTTATCAATATAATAACAGACTATTTAATGTCTGGTAAAAAAATATCCTTCAAGATAAGCTCTTAAAAGAAAAGTATGGCACTGGAACACTTAATGAGATTAAAACACTCACGCTGATTTACTAGACAAACAAATTCTGATCAAGGGTGCTATCTGAAGAAAAAAGTCTCAGGGAATATGCATTACAAATGAAAATTAGAGAGTAACCTGTTTCTCTGAGTTGACTAAGAAGAAAAGCTGCAATCACTTGCAAACTTTGCCAGGGTGTATCAATAGAGCTCTCACAACTGTTGTATTGTTCAATTTTTTTAATTTGCTGTGTTAGAAGCCAGAAGACACACATTTCTCATTCATTCAACGAGTGAAAACAAAGCCCTCATCTGCTGAAATCAGTGTGGCAGGTATTTATAAATGCTGAAGAACACTTGGTCCAACCAGATGTATTTTGCAGTTTTCCCATAATTTACACCATAGATCTGCTTGGTTTGAGCTAAGAATTTTTGCCTGTTTTTCCTCATGATGTTCAAAGTATTTTGCAAGGCAAGTAAGTTCAGTTGCATTTTGAGTAGAGGTGAGCAGAGACAGATAAATGCAATAGTGGGCTTCCTGAGTGAATCAGTGGGCAGGGGCACAAAACGTCCTCTCAGCTCCTCAGCTTTCAGTGCAATCCCTGTGAGAGGGCAATAATTTCAAACTGAAAAAGCAAGTAAGGAAAGCTAAAGGCTTGTGCTTCAAAAAGTAGTGTATTCTGAACTTTACTGTAGCCTCTGGACATCTAAACCAACTGGTATTTGCATGTATTTACTTGTGCAACTTCAGTGTGGGAGGAAAAAAACCCCACTGTAATAGTTTTGAACTCAGAATGGAGAAATCACAATGACTATCACAGAAGCAGAGTCTGCCTTCATTTACAGTGGTAGAAAGCTGAAATAGTCAGATCACTGGATAATGATAATTACTCTGTTAGTGTAGGAATGTTTTTGCAGTTACACTATTTTTGTTGGAATGCAGCAGAATCTGGATCAACGTTTATCTAGTATGGGATATAATAAAACTCTTTAGCAGATTCATAAATTAAGGACTTTTCCTGAATAATTTATCTCCTGTTTTACAATATATTACATGCAGCAAACTTGTCAACCACATACAATATTTAGAAATGTGAAAGGATTGTTCTGTCATAGCTCTTCATCTTATTTGACAGTAACATATACAAAGGAAAATCCATAACAATAAACAGACAGCAGTTTACTGTAAAGCAAGCAAGAGCATGAAAGTAACTAGTCACTGCTGTAAGATGCACTGACACATTCTGTTTGAGTACTGGCTGATTAACTAAGTTCCCACTGAATATTATTAGTTCTGTTTTATTACAAGAAATACTAGGTGATAGGCACCTTATTATCTTAATCCCAAACTGGAAAAAGTAGCTGTGCTTTTCCCATCAGGCATGGGCATCTTTATACCTTGTGCATGTCTGTTAAGACAAAAAATTTGAAAAAAAATTAAGAGGAAGAAAGCACAGAAGGGAGGAAAGCTTCTGAAACAGAGTAGAAGACATAAAACATCCCAAACACATCTCTGTCCTTACTCCTCTTACCTTGCATTGGATGCAAGCAATTCCAACCTTAATGGTCCTGCGATGTTCTTCCCTCTAACTTATCCCTAACGTTCAGCTTTCTTTCAGAGTTTTTATAGTCTCTGCTGTAGGCTACAAACTCCAATCCCTGCCTTTGCTTTCTCTTACATCACTTCTAAAGATTTTCCACTGATCCTTGCCCTAAACCTTTCCCTGTCCTGTACTCTCACACACATACTTGCCTCACATTTGTTATATTTTTTGCTGTGATCAAGATGATTAGATTATAATTAAAGGTCTAGTGTTTTGTTGTGGAATTTTTTTCCTTTTTTTTTTTTTTATTTCAAGATTCAGATAGCCACGGGAGTAGAAAGATTTTTAGCAGTATCACCATTCCTCTGAACTCTCACTTTTGTAAACTGCAGCACAGAAGCCTGATGTCCTGATTATTACTTTTTCTTTTGCCTTTTTCTTTTTAATTTTATTTCTTGAGGACATCAGAGGGCCTGCATTAACTTCAGGAAGAAATTAGTGTATTTTTAGTAGAGCAATACTATTGTAAAGTAAGCATTAGAAAAGGAGTGTGTTTTGGAAACACAATTACAAGGACTTAAGTCTTTCAGATGCTTCATTTCAGTTATTGAAATGTAAAGCGTGAGCTATGAAGATGCCTATCTTTCCTAGGCTGTACAAGAGGACATATTTCTTTCTCTGTTTGCCTCACTAGAGTAAGTCTGTATTCTTTTTTGCCCCTTTTTAAAATCTGAGTTTTTAATTGATTCACGCAGCATCTGGAGACCCGTTTTGGGGTTTAAAATTCTAACATATGCAGACTCATTAAGAGTTAATTCATAGTACCTTTATTCCCCAAATAGATAGGCATAGTACTTTCAAAATAGCTTTTACTCTGACTTGCCAAAAGCTCTTCCTACAAGCAATGGACAGTAAAGGGAAATTTCAAATGCAGCTTCGCAATACGTGGGAAAAAAATTTCCAACGAGGGAGCAAAAGCTTTGATTTCATCATCTGTCTTGATCACAGTGACTAGAGAAAAATGAGAGTTTAGTCATATTGAGGCAAAGCAAGTACTTCCATTCCATCCCTGGAAGTGTCCAAGGCCAGGCTGGATGGGGTTCTGGGTAACCTGGTCTAATGGAAGTTGTCCCTGCCCATGGCAGGGGGGCTGGAAGGAGATGATCTTCAATGTCCCTTCCAATCCAAAGCCTTCTGTGTTTCACTACAGGCAGATATGGGAATATGGTCCAGAGTAGAGCTGCAGAAATGTTTTTGCCACATGAGCACCCACACCAGTGTCAGGCTGGAGCAAGCAGCTCCAGCAGGTTGAGACTTTTCCACTGCAGGGAGTAACAGAGCAGTGGTTACTTCCAGTGGCAGCTGCAGAAGTCCAAACTGGTTCTGTGGATGCCAGAGCAGAAGCAGGATCAAAAGAGCAGAGCCAAACAACACCAGGCTGCTGAAACACAGCTAAAAACGGTGCTGCAGGAAGAGAACTGGACCATGGTCTGTTTTATAGTGCTACCTGCATTTAGATGGTGGCTTATGGCTGGAAGTCCAAGGACACAACAGTACTCGACTGATGTGTATAAAACAAGTGAGCAGGATCTCAGGGCAAAAGAAAAGAAAAAAAAGAAAAAGAGAACCAGGATCTAACCACCAGGTATTATTAGATTTATGGGGTACCTTAGTTACATATACCCATGAGGTGCTGATGACCAGTTACTGCAGTTCTAGGCACTGTTTCTTCTTGTTTTTTTTCTGTTGTAAAGACACATGGTGGCACTCACCAGCACTTACTCCTCTTGGGAGTTTTTACAGGTCCTAACTTCAGCTCTTTAAGCAGGATCTCTGTAGGACTCCATTCTGTCACCATGTTTGGGGGCTGGTAGGAGACACGGGCTGTGCCACTGTGAGTAAGCTGACAACAGACAACTGAGTGCTGGTAGCTGAGGCATTTCAGTATTTCACAATACAAGGTGAAGTCTGGAGTCTCAGCCATCTAGAACTTAGCACCTCACAAGACTGAGTGGGAGAGTGGGCTGCAGAAAAAGCAGGAGAAGAAATGTAGCCATATTGTCATCTCCCATGGCTCCAAGCGGATGTCTAAGACCTGACATTAAAATTTTCTTTTATGCTGTCTTCTGATCAGCAATGCTATAGCAAAGCTCCAGCCACCTTTGTTCCACCTTTTGGACCTACTGTGAGGCTGAGGTTCTTCCTTTTAGATAAGCATTACCCACTACTACCATTATTTCAAAAATTTATCACTGTATTATTCCTACAAAATCTAAGAGATTTCAGAAGTGGTTGCTGATACACACAACTATCATCAGCTTTGACTGCAGGTACGAAAACTCTGATCTGGGTAATCAGTCATCTTCATGGGCTGCTACTGGGACATATGTTACCAGCAAACAAAACAAAAGAAGAAATACTACTAATAAAAAAGAATAGTGTGTTAGAATATTAACATTTAATTTCCTGCTCTAAATTGACTTAGAGTTAGCAACAACTTACAGATACCTTTTTGACAGCTTCTAGTGAAGACTGCCAAGGAAGCCTCCCAGACAATGAAAAAGGTATATGGTGGTTACTATGCTGGCAGAGCATCCAAGGAACAGATATCCTCAACACTACTGTGGTTTAATTATACTTACAGAATAATTAAGTTAGGGCAGCCAAACATTTGGAAGAAACAATTATTGTCTTAACCATGAATGAATAAACAAACATAATTTGATTTTTCTCAACAATGAAAAAAAAAAAGAAAGAAAATTGGAGAAGGTAAGGACACAAGACATGAAGCTCTATTTGTTACCATCCAGGAGAAGGATAAACTTGCCTCCCTACTACCCTCCTGGTCTCACAGGTAATTTCTGTAAATCTTTCAACACTAGTTTGTACATCAGTTGAGCTGGCTCAGTGTTTTTCTTAAGAAGACAAGTTCTGATTCAGAGAGCAGGAGGTAGGAAGGGTTCACTCGTGTAAGTGTTGAGCAATTTTGTTCTTCATCCCCCTTGTCTGTGGAAACTATATTTGAGGTTGTCAGACCTTGCCTTTAAAGTCTTAGGAATTGCACATGAATACACATGCTTGCTAGTTTTGCACTTTCAATCTTTTCCTTCTCCCACTAAAACATGTAGCAGTTCCATTACATCCCTGTGGTCTAAATCACAGAAGTTTCCTCGATGTGTCACTAATTTGTGCCATGGGAACTCGACCTTCCAGCCTCTTCAAACTGTGTAACCCTTTCCATTGACCACTGATTCTTCACACAATATCACTCATTTGTCACTTATAAATCAACATGAACTGTGCAGGGTCCAGCAGGTGCTATGGCCAAAGCACTAGACCTGTCCTTAGGAATTTTTGATTGAACAGGCATGGAGTAAAGACTTATGACTTGAGACATTCTGATTGCTGGGATATGAACACTAAACAGTGAGTGTGTCATCAGAAATAGTCCATTTCTGGCTTTAGCATGGGAAATAAACACCACATTGAAGTTAGAAAAAGTAGACATTTCTTCCAGTTTTGAAAGGTTTTCCCCAAAATTCTAAGAAATAATCCAAGAGCTTTTTTTTATTTTCAAATAAAAAACTATACTTTTTAAAATAAAGAGCTGATCTCCACAAGTCAGGTGCTCAGCTGATACTGATTCAAATGGCTCTGAGATAAACAACTGAGATATTCCAAATTATGGTGGTTTCAATTTATTTTTGTTTCTTGAGACAATAAACTCTTCAGATAAAATTTGCCCAATTCTGACACCAGTGTAAAAGGAGACTATCATTCCACCATATTAATCAACACCCAGCATTTTATAGCCACATCACTGGTACAGGAAGAACAGCCAACATTACTTTTGTTCCATTTACGTGCATACCTTGTCTAGAGAAGGGGAAACATTTTAAAATAACCACTGCAGATTTTCTGTCAACACAGAAGAGAGAAATTCAGAAACCATGATGATTCCCACCTATTTGCATGTAGATATACAGAGTGAGAGAGCAGATGACTCACTGTAAGACAAACTATGGAAAAGAGACCCTGTATTAACAATTTGCATGCATGTTTGTCAGTAGAAGGTACATTCTACCTTGGAAGGAAAAACTATGTTAAGACAGCTATTTTTAAATCTGCAAGCTATCAAAGTAGGTTTTGCTATGTCACTTCCATTTAAGATGACTCCTTGCAGCTAGGTAGATTCAGAGAAACAAAACCCACAAAGTGAAGGTAGCATATAACACTGAAGACAGTAACATTCTTCAGGAATGTTAAGCTTCCAAATCACAGTTTCTATATATGTACTTTTTAAAAGTCCTTTGTGCTGGAATTATGTGCTTGCGATAGGTGCTGTGCCATGACATATGAATCCATGGAAAGCTCTCACAAAACGAAGCAAAAGTCCCAAAAAGGACAGTCTGTTGAAATGCAAGCTTTTCCCATAGCAGGCATGCTATGATGCAGAAGGATGTGTTTGGAAATAAAAGACAGTTTATCTCTGGTGCCCATGCCACTGGCTCCCAGCCCAAGATGGACGTGAAGAATGAAGAAAGGCTACAGGACCTTTTGTGCTACAGACACAATGGCCCACGAGCTAATGGACAAGAGGTAACAAAAACATATACAGATGTCTCAAAGTACCAAGCAAATGGTAATAATTCTGAGCCAATATCAGCCTGACACTAACTCAACTGGCAACACAGAAATGAAAATGAGTAGACTATGTTTCCATCCCCTCTAGCTATGCTCCTTGGAATCAGTGTTAAATACAAAGATAAACTGGGAACCAGCCCCACATTTCTGTGCTAAGAGGGAAGAAGAGTGGGAGCGGTGCTGATGTTTACACGCTGTCTCCCTTGTCAAAGATGTGCGTGCCGATGTCACCTGTCACTGAAGTAAACTCTCTGTGGCCCATGAACCCTCGTGGCACAGTACACAAAGCACAGAGCAGCAGAGTGGGCACCTTGGCTGCAGAGCACACAATTCAGCTCCAGAGTCAAGTACAGATGTGGCCATGTAGCACAGCACTGAATGTGTAGCAGCAGCTCAAATCCAGACATGCTCTCAAGAAGAAAACAACACATCTGCCCTGAAACTCTGCCCTCACCTCACACTTTTTTTCCACACAACTGTCCACTATTTTCTGTGCAGAGCTGAGAAGTACAGCAGAATTTGGTTTATTTGCATCAGGAGAAAATATACAGAAGAATTAAAGAAAGCAGGTAGTAAGCAAAATGATAACAGTCTGGGGGAAATGAGTGATATTCTTCAGTCAGATCAAGAGGTATGGAAGCTGGGCAGTGCCACACCACTCACAACATCACAGGACGCTGCAGGAAATCTCTCTGCCAGTTTCTTACCTGGTATGCAGGTAAAGGAAGATGAAGTCACAAGAAAGGAGGGGCTGGGAAACTGTTTCTCCCTGGAAAAAAAATCCAGCACCAAATTATGTTAATCAGGAAGGTTCTGTTCCTTCATTCCTGGTAAGGTCATCCCTGGGATGGTGGCTTGCACAGCAGCACCGTTCTGTGCTGGAAGCCAAACAGAACAAGCTGTTAGTGTAAACCTGGGACTTCAGAGAAATTTGTGCTGGCTGATTTGATTTGCTTCCCTGTTTTGCTCTGGTTTAAATGTACTTTTGGATCGGTTCCTTCAAGGGACAGCAGAAGCCAAAGCTGTTATGGAAATGAAGGTCTCTGTTTTTTCTGAGAGTTAAAGATCTCATAACAGTTTGTAAATTCATCCTAATGCTTGAGCCAAATCCTGGTACATTACTTGTCCACTTCAACTCCTCTATCACTTCAACTGGACACACACCTGTCTCTGCAAGACTCTGCACCTTTCTGCAGTGACGCTGCAATTTGCTAAACAGCTGCAGCATCGCAGCTGGATTCATCCAAGATAATCCAGTAATCATCCTGAATTACAGCACGAACATTAATCAGTCAATCATCGCCCTCTAGAGGTGGCCACACTGTGCGTGGAGCTGATTTGGGTTTGCTGCAAGTGAGCCATGACAGCCTGAGTGCTTCTGTTTGCAGCAGGAGGAAGGTGTTTGCTGGTTTGAGTGGATCCATGTACTGTTAAAGGTTCAAAGGACTGACAGTGATTTCCAGCTCCACCACTGTTCCTTTCCTCTCTTACCTGGGAGGTCACCTATCTTGCAGCATTTTGGGTTCATGCATTCTGTAGCCGTGATACTGCAGAGAGGAGTGGAACATGCAGAGTGACAGATAATGGTATGACACAGCTATAATAGAAAGCAGTAGAATAACCCCCAGACTAAACTGTTTTTGTTACAACTTGTTTTTTTCACAAGCAATGTGCATAAACTAAACCAGTTGCACAACTGCATGAATTGATTGTCACCACACAAACTGGATGTGCTGGTATGAGAAAAGCATCAAGCCTTATGTACAACTACACACTCTCTTTTCTTTCCCTTGATGGGAACAGATAAGAAGTTTTAAAGGGAAGAATATGAAGAGTGATGAATAGTAGGTAACCTGCCACATAATCAAGTGATGAATATACTGTTTCTGGTGTGCAAAGACCTTGTTTGAATAGGTATTTATTTAAGGAGAAACTGTTCTGTACAGAGACTTAGCACAAGATCCTGGAGGCAGGAACAGCACATGGCCAGGTTTCCCCAGACACGTCCTTCCTCTTTTTTCCAGCTGGAAATTCTGTCTAGGTTGAATTTAGCAATTTTTCACATTTTCTTCTGGCAGGCTGGCTAGATGTGGTGGCTTGCCTGCATATGGAGGGATTCTCCAGGTATCCATACATATGCATACAGACCATCTGTGCGTGAGCAGCCCCATACCTGAACATATACTTCTGTTGGCAAAATTTAATCAAAATAGAGGAGATGCCCAGGATCCTGGTAACCATTTCGTTTCAGACATTACTCTGGGATTCAGGAGAGCTGTGTTCTGTTACGGAATCACAGCATGGTGGAGCTCTGAAGACTAACTAGTGTAACACCCCTCCTCAAAGCAGGGTCAACTAAAGCAACTTTGTCAGGGCTTTGAATACCTCCAAGGTTGGAGACTCCACAACCTCTCTAGGCAGCCTGTTCACTCTTCAGTCACTGCCATGGCTAAAAAAAAAAAAAAAAAAAAAAAAAAAAAAAAAAAATCAAAAAAAATCTGATGTTTAAATGTAATTCCCTGTATTCAGTTTGTGCTCATTGCCTCTCATACTTCCACTGCACACCACTGAAAAGACTCTGGCTCTGTCTTTCACTCCCCCATCAGGTGTTTATATGCTACTGACCTCTCTTATAAAACACTTTCAAACTTTGGTTATTTGAGGTAGGTGTCATTTCATTTGTCCTTCATAGGTAAATATTATCCTGTCACCATGTGGCTGCTTATATTACAATATTCACTTCCATGTGGGCTTTTATAGCAGTCACTGTCCTGCTGCCCAGGTGTCTCAGATTTGGTTTAATTTATCCTTTCTTTAAGAGCTTACACACACATTATTCTACTACACTACAGGTCTAGAGACTGAGACAGAATACTGAGCACTGTATAATATCCTATGGCCAGGGGCTATAAAGTTCTGTGACATGAAAAATGCCCTTTCATCTTACTAGTTTTTTTTTCCCCCCTCAGTGGCTGCTGTATTCTAACCTAGCCAAAAATCAGTTTTGATCCCACAGGGAACACAGGGCAGTGAACATTATCCAGTCCCTTCTGCGTGGAATTGAACAATTTGTCCTTGATAAGAACTGAGAAACTGACAACTTAGAAAACTCGAGGTCCCAACACTGCCAGCTTGTTCTTGCTGCGAGTTTCCTTGTCTGTCTCCGCATCGTGCCAGCCACATGGCCAGACCCTTCCCCTCTGCAGGCTGAGGTCTGTCTTTTATGAGGATCTCTACTCTGAAGCAAAATGGATTTCTTTGTGGGTTTTTCTATCCCATTTGAAGTTATAGTGTCCAAGCCCTTTGGAAATAAACAGTGATTCATATATTTTCACAACACCTTCAGGGGCAAAGAAGCACAATGATCCCCTGCCAAATTTCAAAGTCTAGCTCTGGAAATGCAGGTTTGTCACAACTTCTCACCATAACTCTTTTCCCTGGTCACATGCAGCAGAAAGCAGGCTTGTGCCATACAGCAGTAAGTCACTATAACTATAGACATTGCTGTTGGCACAATAATGAGCTGCATAAATCATCATTGATTCATGTGAGCAATATAATCCTCTGGGCTGCATTTACTCACAACAAGCTGGGCAATGTCCAAAAGCCACATACTGCCCTCCCTGCAATGTGGCTGCTCTCTGGAGCCTGTTCAGTACCTCTCCCTACCTGTCCCCTTGTCTTCACCTCCACTGTGGGCCTCTACATCTTACATAAGGACCTTAGAAGAAAGGACAAAACCACCTTCTTTGCACTTGCTCGGCCCATTTACCCCAGGTGTGAATCAACGGGGTCGCATGTGGAAAGAGGCTGGCCCTCTACCTCCATAAGTGCAGACATACTGCATTTGTGCTTACTTTACAATTAAACTTGGAACCACGGAGCAAGAACATAATATAGTTTCTTATGTAACCATATATTTATTTTGGTTACGTGCGGCTTCGAGACAAATCTAAAATGGTGCTGGACCGTGCTGCTGCCCTCAAAAGGAGTTTGTCAGCAGAGTAACAATAATGTTCTGCTTCTGAAAATGATGTGCTGGGCTTTATGGTCAGCTTTTAGGTTTGAATGCTTTTCTTCCACTTTGATATTTGAGCCCTCCCCTCAAAGCAAATCCTTCGAGCGTGCACATGGCTCTCCAAGCAATGGTCACGGAAGGACATAGACAAGCGCAAAAAAAAAAGATGCTGACGGCATCTGAAAGTGATTTGCAATCTCTGAGCCGCATGAGCTCAGTCACATTAACACTGTGATTTAAATACTGTGGACGGCTTTTCTGATGTTCTCCTAGAAATTTCTTATTGGAATTATTAGGCATCCAAAATACATTTGAAACCAACCAGCCAGAGGAATGAAACGGAACAGATTACACTGACTAAGCACTCCAAGCCCTATCTCGCAGCCCCAAATCAAGCACATTGCCACCAAGCACACAACTCCAGTGAGCAGTTAGAGAGGATCTGGAACTGGGCTACTGAACTGTATCAGGTCACAGAAGCTGCAATGTTGCATCGTAAGAGGATCCTTCTGGGGTCTGAAGCACCTACACTCTCTTGCTTGTGCCACAGCAAGCCTGATTGTCTTTGGGAAAAAATGGCATTGTGAGGGTTATGGTGCCTTGCACATCAGATGTCCTTAAGGTAAACATAGAAGGAGTGGCTGACTTTTTTTACAAATGCTACAATAAAAATACAACTAATAAAAGTGCATGATAAATAACATGATCAGCATTTTAAACACACACAAAAAAAAGAGGTGGGTTACTAAGGCTACTGCTGGAAAAGGAACAGACCCAGTACACTGCCATATATAACTCATCTCTGCTCGTCCAGTGGGGCAGAAACCATGCCCTGGGTGGTGCCATGCCTTGTCTGTCTGCCCACAGACATTACTGGGCACACAGCAATGCCACTGGCGTAAGTCCTGCTCCTTCAAAATGCTCAGAGGGCTCCAATGCTGTCAGGAGCAGATAATCTCTCCATGAAATGGGTACTAACTTGGTTCTCACTAGATCAAATAAAGAGTCAACAGCCAGAAAGAAACAGCCAGCTACCAGCCATTCCTGTTTCTTCCCATCTGGCTGCTATTCAGCCAGGTTATAAGTGGAATAACTAATGTCAAGTCAATACTTTGATAGCAGAGAGTGCTGTAATTGCACTGAGGTCAGCAGAGCTATCTGTGATTGACACCAGTACAAACAAGAACAAAGCCTGGCTGCATAGACTGAACAGAGAAAAATGTCAGACCCCTTTTCTTCAAGGCATTTATCACACACAGCCATTACACAAAGTACCTCAATCCATCCCTTTTTTCCACCTGATCCTGCAAGTTCCTTGGACCAAAGGCTGTCTTTTATTATCCACTGATTTCCCACCCTCACCTCCTTCTCAAGCAGGTCACTCATCCTCCTGCCACACGATGTAACCAGCAAGCATCACCCCTGGGAGCAGCCACGGTTAATGAACAAAAACCTCCCCCTTCACCGGCTCTCTGCCCAGGCTCTGGAGCCTTCAGGCAGCTGGGCACACCAATCAGAGACTCCCCAGGTTGTTTTCTGGGCACTGTAGCAAACGCCCCATGTCAGAAAGAGCCATTTGAGTCATACAAGCCACATGGTTAGAAAGGAGAAACCTCATCCTGGAGCTGACAGCGACTGACTGCAAGTGCTGCATTTGCTGCTCCTCACATATTCCAGATTTCGGGGTTGTAAAGTGATGTTATTAAAGCACCACAGGAGTGCAAACATCTGTGTGAACTGAGAACATATTCACCATACAGGCAGAGAAGAAGCTGTTTGACTGTGTTGAAATTGTGTTCCTTGGTAGCCTTCTCATTTGTCACATGACTTGATACACTAAAAAAAAAATCCCATATTGTGTTTTTACATTCTGGATCCATGACAATTGCTTTTCCTGCAGCAGACAATGATTTGTAAAGTGACTTTTCTTATTCCCAAACCACCCAAAATTTTGCAAATTGTTTTCCACGAATTAGAAGTGGGTTAGAAATAACCTTGGCTCAGGGACTGGCTCTGTTATGGGGCTTTTGCTTTTGTCAGCTAGCTGACAATTATTGCTAAATTGCTCTATTTTTACAGTAATATTTCCTTTAGAGTAAAACAGCAGTAGAAGCAGTATTATTTCCACTGCATACTCTGAAATAGGACTGGTTCCTGGGAACCAAAACTTATTACCATTTGATCATAGGCATCCCTGTTCATTTTACAGGGAAGTACATCCACAGCCTCCCCAGTCCCAAGCACTGGGCTCACGGTGGGGGTACAGGGAGCAACTCCTTTTCTCCTCTGTGCTAGGAACTGCCATCAGGAATATATATCACACTTCAAAACAGACAGCCTTGCGTGACCAAAACCCTAAAGCCTAACATCATGGAGTGGTTTGGGTTAAAATGGACCTTAAAGATCATGTAACTCTAACCTTCCTGACATGGGCAGAGAGAAGGGAGAACCCATGATGGGTGGGCTCAAATCTCAACTTTTCAGTTATCAGCCAAACATGCAGTGAATTGCACCACAGAGACTTCCTAGTTACAATTATCTTCATAATGAAAAATTATCCTTTCTAAAATAAAATTACCTCCCTAAAAACATTGATTCCAATCAATCACATAGACCAAAGTGACCTTTATCACAACATTAATGATGGTTCAAAATGATAGGACCAGGAGTTCTCATATTCCAGGAACTCATCAGCTGACCATGAAACGGTGAACACCGCTGTTCCTGCAGCTTAGGGCTTGATTTGGACCCACAATGCAGAGTTTCAAATTGCAATACTTGACTAATATACCCAGGTCAGGAGCACTGATATTCAAGCTCACAGGGGCTGAGAAGCATCTTTATGTGAAGCACCAGAACACAGATAGATCCAGAGCTGTCCTGTCCCTGCCCAGTTCTCTTCAGCCACATTCTGTTTGGAAGGGTGCAGGAATCCTGAACAAAAACATCCAAAGGAAGGTCAGCTCAGCCACTATCATGGTCCCTTTGCTCCACCTTTTACCTTTTCACTGCTCATCAACTCCTACACTCAGGGCTGGATTTTGTAGCACACTAGAGGTGGCAGTAACAGAGAAAGGAGGGAGATGCTACCCATCCTGTACCGACAAAGCACTAAATGCTGGGCACTTCCCCATCTGCAAACTGACCTCCTTAGATTGACAACTATGAGATGTCTCGATAAAGGATTAGATCCCATGTTTTCAAAGCTCTTGTTCCAGTAGCAAGGACCAAAATTTGGTGTCTTCTGAGTGCACTGAGGACCCAAGCACTAATATGCCTCAGTCATTTCACTGGGCTCTTCAAACATCAGGAGATCAAATGTGCAAGATTAATGTTTCCAGAGAAACTGAAGAAGTGACTTAATGGCTCACTTAAAAATTTTACAGTATTTATCACTAAAAGAGGAATCCAACAGCTTATTGAGGGGGGAGAAGGAAGAGTGGACAGGAAAAAATAAACGAGGAGAAGCATAAGACTATACTGTATTCCAAGCACACACAGTGGAAAATGCAAGTCAGTGCCAGCAACCTAACAATCCAAATTCTCTTTTTATGCACTGACCTCTTCTGAGAAAAAGAAAGAATTTAAAGGAGCATAAATGATAATTGTACACAATTTGGAAGCAAACCTGAAAGTGCTGTCAGGAAAAATCACCCTTCTCGTTACAGAGTCATTAACACATTCCCTTCCCCTCCACCAGGGCAGAAGAAGTCACACCTACAGAGGGAAGGGAGAATGCTCCTTACCTGCAATATACAGTTGGTCCTCAGCACAGCAAAAGGACAAATGTTAAATCTGAGTGGCAAAGATGGATTTCAGGATTGGCAGGATGGATGCACGTTGCTGGGAAAAGCCACTGTAACACTCAGAGTGTTGGCACCCAGGTAGGCACAGGAGAGCATGTGAGGGCACCCAGGAGCTTTGTGGAGAGCATGTGAGGAGAACAAGCGTTACACGTAGGGTGGAGTTCCCAGCAAACCAGGTGCAGGTCATTTGGTTCTTCCCCGCCCACAGTGAACGACAAGCACTGCTTTGGGTACTGCCCTCCAAAGAGCTGGGAACTAAAAAAACTGTCCTAAATGCTATTTTTAAAAATCAAAATCTTCACCCCTTTTTCATGCTCCGGATGGCTGGGATAGCAACAACAATTCACCAAAATACCAGCAGCTAGATCCACTGATAACATAGTTCTGTGCAGGGTTTATTTTTCCTTGTTCTTCATGCAACTAAGTCTCCACACACAGACTCTGCATAATACTTCTCCTTTCATTCTGTTCAAATACCTCTCCTTGGCCCCAGTGAAATAGAATTGCTGTTAATTTTGCACACGCGCTTTATGCCAACTTTGTTTAGACACTTTTTCTGGCCAGCTTACACACCGGTTGGGTCTAAATTGCACAGACAAACAGTATTGCAAAATCTGTCCCCAAAATTTCCAACAGAGGATATTCTTGTCTACCCCAGCTTCGCATTTGGCCCATCTGCCACAGTCATTGCAGGGCTGAGGTAGTGTCACTATTATCAGCAATGAACTAAACATTCTTTAGTGCAGATGAAAATCCTGAGAAATTCACTAAAATCAACTGAGATATTCCAGATGAGGGAGGTATATGGCTCAACAGAAATAATGAAGCAGAAAGCCTCAACAGATGCAGGAGATGTTGTCCAGATGGGTTAAGCAAGCCTGGTGTCTGCCAGGAGCACATCCCTTAACACCCATGCAAAAACCTTTTGTGCTGCAGCTTTAGCCCAGGACACTTATCTCGCTGTCACTGGCCCAAAACCACTGACTTTGTTGGCTCATGCTGACTTTCAGTGGGGGAAGGTTTGACCACTGATATTACCTGAGAAACTTGTGGGGGGGAAGTTCAAGAGGGGTACCCTGAGTACCCCTGCGAGTGACTCCAGAGCAAACCCCCTTGCTGGCTCAGAGGGCTGACTGCCAGGGGGAGGCTTGGGGCAGGAACACTGGGGCTGATCCTACTGGACAAGGTGAAGGACACACGAGGAACATAAGCACAGGGTGAAGCATAAACAAGCAAAATAGGCAAAAGGTTTCTTGTATCTCACAGTACTATTTTGGTGTTACGGCTTCTCCATCCTCAGTAGCATTTGCTTTGGTGTAACTGAAATGAAAATATGGTTCAGGAGAACTGGAGGACTCTGAGATCAGCTGAAATCAGGAAAACACTACTTTATTCCACCAGCTTAAGCAGCTTTTCCAGTGGAGCAAGTCAGCACAAATATCCTGAAAGTGGAAACAAATGTCTGTACAGAGCTGCACAGATTTTCACAATGGGTTTAAGTCAACTAAACTTTCCAACAGCTGAGAATTTGGACAATAAACCTGGCTAGAGCTGAGCAGACTTACGTTAGGCTGGGATCCTCTCCTACAACAAATTCCTGAACACAGTGCTAGACCCACCTGTGCTGAATGTGACAGGTGAGCTGCTGAGGGGACAGAGGCTGAAATCAAGCAAATAGCTCCAAACGCAAAACAGAGGTTTAGCTGCAGCTGCAAAGGAAAGGATACATGAAGTAGGGCATTTAACAATCATCCCTCTTTGGACAAGTGCACCTGGACTAGAGAGGTTAGTGGTGGGCTCTCACATTTCCTCAGGGAACAAACACCTGCACTTAATGTACACGCTTTGCTCACATTTATCTATGAGAACATTAATCCAGCACGAAAACCAGAAAAGCCCAGCTGTGTGCTGGTGAAACCAGGCCCTTTGGCTACTTCAGGGAGTTTACTAGGTGTGTATAAATAAACATGGGAGACTCCAATACTGCAGCAGTGTAACAAAGTGCTAGAATCCCTTCTGAAATATTTATGAGGTGAAAATTAGCAAGCAACTTCTGCAAAATCAACTGATTTTTTCAATTTATGAGGCTTCCCATCTCGCAATGTCTATTATTTTACATGAAGATATAAATTTAAAAACTGCCTTTCTGAGCTATGCTGAGATGGGAAGGCTGCTGAGATTCTGGGCTGACATCCCAGGAACCGCAGTAGATTGCCTGGTATTCACAGTCCAGTTTTCTAATAAAGCAGTGCACATTTCCAAAATGTCACTGCACAAGTGGCCACTGGTGGAGTTATTTTAAGGCAGTGGTTCAGGAAGGTGCTTAGACTTTTTGTGCCTGTTCCTGAATTGACAGACGTGCATTCCTTGAACTTTCTTAAGACCCTGCTGTGAAGAGATACTTTAATGGGAAAGACAGCTCCAGGATCACTTACTGGAAGAGATTGTTATCACTTGATTTTTTGTCTTTGTAGTGGTGTCAATTAGAAAAGAAAATTTAAAAAAAAAAAACCAAACCTGAAATTCGAGGAGTTAGTCCTGGTTGAAAGCAGACCGAAGCCTGAATTGAGCCATATCAAGCAGCTTTGGCCTTACAGCAGTGGTATTTTCCACAGATAATCCACATGAGAATTAAGGGAAACTAGAGGGAAACAACCATTTTCTATCTGTGAAATCTCCTCAGAGAGAGTGTTGAGGCAGTTTCATTACAAGTGCAGCCAGCCAGGTTTGGGGGTGTCATGGATAGTGTTTGTACTTCCAGGCAGTGACCTGAAAGGCATGCCCAAAGAATCTCTTCTGGTCTTTACTCTGAGGCTCTGAAAGGCACATACTTTCATTCCACCATCCCTGACATCCTCTCTCCGGGAATCTGACTCATTTCCTCAGTTTTTGCCTTTATCTCTGTTCCCTGAACATTTTTAAAGTTAGACTTAATGCTCATGGAAATTGCTACTGGGGAGGATTGATTTCCTTTTCCCTACTAGAACTATGCAAGATCCTTCACCCATTGCTAATAAGTCTTTGACAGAGATGCTCATGAATGTCTTCTGACCTTTATGTTCCCTAACTACAAGGTAGAAAATCCAAGGAACCTTGAGATATCTATTGTTGTCCCTCAAGACATGTTGGACATAATTTTATTTCTTTTTTTGACCATTACTCAGTATTTCATCATTCCTTCCTAACTACTCAACTTCTGTAAGAACATTTTGTGATGGTCTTTGTCATAGGACTAAGGGTGTTGTAAACAAATCCAATCAGCTAGGCCTCCTTTAAATATTGTTTTCCAGCACAGAAAAGGCAAATCATTGTCATTTATGGAAGAAAGTGCTTCAAAATTTGTTCTGATGCCTTTCTCATCTGTGTAAGTGTAAACCATAACTGCCTTCTACTGTGGAAAACAAAAAATAACCAGAAACAGTGAAATCATAGCTTGTTACATATTCTTATTGAAATGACTACAGGAGAATGAAGATCTGTGTCCTACTCACACTCAAATGCTACACGTACAGAGTCACAATTGTTATAGAAAGGACACAGCAGCAGAGGAGCAGAACTCCTTCAGGATCTCCCTGACACTTCCTGCTCGTGCCTTGCCACCAGACACATTTCTTCTTGGATAATTTAAATTTTACCTTTTTTGTCCCACATAGAATGAGCTTCCTGTTCCCTTATCCCTATTTCTACTGCATTTCAATGAAATTTGGCTTTCTTCTATTCCCCCAAGAAATTTAGCAGAGGAATCGGGAGAGCAGGCAGCAAAATTAACACACTGGAAGGCATCAAACTGGAATTGCATCAGGGACCATGTAAAAGGAGATATTAGGACTAATTCCATCCCTTTTCTACTAACTGAAATCTTCTACTTCTGTTATTATTTATTTTCTTTTATGCCGGGGAAAAACTATCATGTGAAGGAACAATGCCTTCAAAATTCTCTCTTACTGGCAAGATAGGATTAAAAAGTACCCGTGAAAGCTGCTAAGAGCTGACAGATGCCCTCTTCAGAACTTCTGAGCATCCCATGTTTAACAAAGTCATCCACTACCTTTACAGCTGGAAAGGTTAATCTGACTCAGCAAAGGAGTCATCATTCTGGAACAGATTTAACAATGGATCAGAAGTTTGGGAGTCCCCAGTTTCATCACTGGGGCAGAGGGTGCTTCACCTCATGGCAAGGTGCTGGGTGTGTGGCCATACAGCCCCTTCTCCTCCATTCAGGTATTTCTGCCTGACAACCCTACACAGACAAGCCAAGTGCCACAGAAGCCACTACGACACTTTAATGAAGAACTATCCGGAAAAAGGAGTTTCTGATCTGTGGGAAGTTCCAACATTCTGAAATTTGTTTTTCTTCCACATACAAATGAGAAGCCAAAATTCCATGGTCTGTGTGGAATGGATCTCCCGGAGAGGAACAGGGGGAAAGAATGGATAAGATTAGGAAACTTTATTTTGAAAGGAAAAAAAAGAAAAAAAAAGTCCTATTGATACTGTTTTGGTGAACTTTGCCACATAATAATGTCAGTGGGGGGGACTAAACCAGACTCCCGAGAAGGCTCTCAAAGTTTTCAGCTCACAGGGAATCTGGGAGAGATGCATGAAAAAGAAGCAAACAACTAATGATCAGTCAAGGTTGATAGTCAGAAGCCCACTGATAAAGAGGTTATTTTCAATTTGGTCATACATTTCAAACAATTCACATATATTCAATATTTACAAACAGCTTGAGAACTCCTCAAAGGGTCCAGCAAAGGTTTTAGGTATGGTTTTCAATTTCAGAATATGTATTCCCACTGAAAATATTTACTCAAGCATGTACAGTTAAAGGTTCATTTAATTGCTTTCCTAGGCTAGTTCCTATTAATTCTTAACTCAAGAACATTATGTTTACATTTTATACAACACGCTACTGATTTCTAAGCAGGTTTCACTCTCAGTGTCAGTCAGCTTTGGGTCTGCTATTTAATTCTTTAGCCGAAATCTGTTGATCCTTGGTATCTCAAGCCAGCCCTTTAAAGTTACCTAAATAAACTTATCTTTCAATGAAACAGAACATCTGCAGTTTCTTTAATTATTGCTGTCGAGAATCTGCAGCATTCCCTTTCACAATGCTCATGGGCACAGCAATATGCATGTTCCTGACAGTCCTGACTCGCACTTTCCTCTTTTCTATCATATGAAGTGGGTAGAGCTGCTCAAAGAAAACTCTTAACATTTTTAAGTTGAGAAAAGTAAGATTTATGCAATGATCTAGAAAAGA
Source organism: Manacus vitellinus (assembly GCF_001715985.3). NCBI lineage: Eukaryota > Metazoa > Chordata > Aves > Passeriformes > Pipridae > Manacus > Manacus vitellinus. The sequence continues at coordinate 5,153,636 of NW_021940207.1, read as the reverse complement.
CAGACAGCAGTTAGAAGACAGTTTGCTATCAATAATTAGGTATCTCAAGGTATGAAGAAAGGATTATGGAAAATTTCAGATGAAGGTGACAAGATGGCCAGAAAATGGGTAGATGACATTGAATGTCAGTAAAAGTGAAGTGATGCACACAGGAAGAAACAATCTTAAATACTACTTTGCCTGCATAGCAAAGGGCTTTAAGTTGACGGTTTCTGTTCCAAAATGAGGACCAAGAGGGGGTTTGGCAGAGGCTGGCTTTCAAAATGATTGCTTCTAATGTAACAGCTTGGGATTTTCAATTGAAAATGACAGGAAATAGGCTCAAAAAACAGAAAGGACCTCTTTTCAGCCACTGTGTATTTTAACAGTGGAACTCCTCACCAAATTATATTCTAGATGCCAAAAGCTTACACAGATTCAAAAACAAAGTCACCAAAGGAAAATCCCTCAAGGACTATTAAGCACAAAATATTGTGTCTGCTTCTAAAATCCCTTAGCCACAAATTGTTGGAGACTGGGAGAATATTTGAAGGAAGTGTCAAATATGTTTGCAGTACTGGCCACTGTCAGAGAGAGCATCCTGAGCTAGACAGACGTTTGGTCTGACCTGGTATGACTGTTCTTGCACTTTTATATCTCATTTTCCTGTTTCTTCGTTCTCAGAAAAACAAAACAAAAAAAAACCAAAACCAAAAAAAAAAAAATCACTGAAATGATCATTTACATCCACCCCCCCCATATTTTTTTCAATAGAGTTGACATAGAATATTTCAGCTCAAAGACTTTAAGCTTAGTAAATTCATAAGCAACTAAAATAGGGAAGTGCTAAATGTTTACAACTTAAATAAGAAGCAGAACTATCATCCCTGCCTTTAATTCAAAAAAATTATTTGAAGTTGAAGTAGAAAGTACATATCAGTAATTTAGGGTAATATACAATACGGTGATTATGTAACTACCCGTGAAGTGAGCTTTGTGTACTCAAGAAATTCAGAGCTAATCTTAAAGTTTAAAGAAACTCAAATATGCTGAGATATGAAAATACATACATATTATGCATCCAGACATAATGTGGTAACATTTGCAATGTTTCCCAGAGTCTAAAAGACTCTAGTGGTTTTAGAGATATTCTTTACAGTTAAAATAAAGAATCTAGTAAACCTGATTATATTCATCAGTTTGGTTGGAATTGCTTGTGTGCACATATACATGAAATATCTTTGTTTGAGAGGCTGACATCAATTAAATTCAACTGCTTCCTCTGTGGACTTAAATCAAGGCTGGATACTAAATTAATATATTACTATATATAGTCTGTTTATAAATCATTCTTCTTTAGCAGTTGTACCTTTTCCATGTAGTTTAGAATAGAAGCTGCCCTTGTTCTCTAGCACAACCTCTACCATGAAAACATCAGAAGACAGTGTTACATTAGCAGGCACCACCCTTGTCTAATGGTGTATAAATATCCTGGTGCCAGTCCTATGCTTGGCATACAGAGAAAGGTTAAATACATTAAACATCTGCAGCCCAACTGAACACCAGTGAAATGTTAGAGGGCATATGATAACCATAGACTAGTATAGAAGAAATGGAAACACTAATGATGGGAGAGCACTGTTTAGGATAATTTATAGTCACAGAACAATGCTTTAAAAGTAAGTGCAGGGAAAATGATGCTGGAAATATTTCCTAACAGGGAAAACCTAACAGGCTGTGGAATAATCACCCAAGGGACATGAAGGAAGTCCTTTTGTCTGAGTCATTTCTTTCTGGACTGGGCAAAGTATTAAGCACAGTACGGGGAAAAAATGTACTGGCAGTACCTGGACTACTGCTCAGAAGCCTAAGATGTTTCTGTTCTCTACAGTAGCAGTTTTATTGAAAACAAAAACAAACTCACAAAAATGTTTTAATTGTTCATGAAGAGGTGAGTGACTTCTGTAGTCTCTCCCTTCTCTTTCTCAAATTTAATTTATTTACATGTATTTATGACTCCTTCTTAAGTTGCAGTTCCAGAAGAGACTTTTCCCCTGGTGTGTTCCCAGGGCTGCAGTCACTCATTGCCTTTGTCCATCCGATGCTGTGTGCCAAGAACAGATGCAGCTTTATCAGAAACTTGTCCTGATCAGGTCATGCCAAGCATGACTAGTTTAATGGACAGATTATAGAATGAAAGGAGAGTGAAAAGGGAGGAATAACAAGTGCCAGGAGAAAATTAGATTCTCCCCACATTTCTGCATTTATTGACCTTTACTTCTTCGATATACCATTAGTTACCCAGATTTACAGCTCGAGATGGCAGGCAAGCTGTCAGGTGCACTGCTTAGGTTATCAATGATGTTATGACCTCTACTGGAAACTGATTTCATTAAACAAAAGTATGTGGCTTGACATTTGATACAGCAAATATCTAACTGACATTTTTAATTGGTCTTTGTACAGTTCCTTTGTAATTATTGAGGTCTTTTTAATAACTTGTTAGGGACTTAAAAATTAAAACATCTCTGGGAAATTACATATGGGGTACCAACATCTGGTATATAGCCTCTATCCCCAATGAAAAGTCAGTGTATGTGAGTGTAGTTTGGCATCAGTGTACATAAATCTATAAACCAATCTGCAGAGAAGCAATATTTTATACTGAAGTTTCTTGAAGGCTCACTTGGATGTTTTTCTTTCAGCACTCTGTACATCAAGTATTCTGTCATAAATTGGACTTAAGTTGCGATTTATTCATTAATAAAATACCACCTCTTGGACTTGATCCAGAGAGAAAGTAAAGAACCTAACTACTGCTGGCCAGCAGAAGCAGTTCAACATTCAGGACACCAGTCTGAAATGATTCAATAGTCTACAATAGTGCAAGCAAGATTTCATAACCTTTAGACCACATTTCCGAAGGCAAAATCTATACAATGCTTAAAGCATCTGGAGGTCTGTATTTTTATTGCAAGGCCTGAACCCAGGCTGTCACTGTGCCTTCACTTTTCTCGTTCCTGTTACGGTTTAACCCAGTCAGCAACTAAATACCACACAGTCACTCTCTTACTCTCTGCCCCCAGGGAGAAGGGAAAGAGAGTTGGAAGTGTAAAAGTGAAAAAATTGGTGAGCTAAAATCAGTTTAATAATTGAAATTAAATAATAATAAATTTTAATGTAAAAGAAAATAACAAAATGAGATAAATAAGTCCCAGGAAAGAAAAGTGATGCAGATGAAAAACAACTGCTTACCATCAACTGGCTGATGCCCAGCCAGTCCTTGAGCAGCTGCCCCCAACCCACTTTCTCCACTGTTTATTGCTGAGCATGATGTCGTATGGTGTGGAATATCCCTCAGGTCACCCTCAGGTCAGCTGTCCTGGCTGTGTCCCCTCATACCTTTTTGTGCACTCCCAGCCTTCTCACTGCTGGGATGGGATGAAACGCAGAAAAGGCCTTGGTTCCATGTAAGTGCTGTTCAGCAATAACTGAAACAACCCTGAATTTTCAACATTTTCCAGCACAGATCCAAAACATAACCCCATACCAGCTACAGAGAAGAAAATTAACTCTACCTTAGCCAAAACCAGCTCAATTACATTAGTTGAAGCAATGTAATTCTGATGATACACAAGATCCCCACCATTGGATCTGGGTAAGAATTTGATCATAGTTAAACTGTGGCATATTGGACTCATCCACATATTCATCTTGATAAAATACTTTCAGGCTACAGCATGTCTCCTAAGAAACTCCTCTTACCATTTGGTAATGCTTTACAGAGGCAAGCACTTGGAGGAAAACAATTGCTGTGCCTGTTCATAACATAAATCCAGCATGCAAACACGTGCAAACAGGGAACAATACTGTGAGAATCAATACAGGAACTTTGACTGAGGTAAATCTGATCTGAATGAGATCAGACTGGCCTGGTTTATCTCCCTTCTGTCAAATAGACTCAAAGACTTTGGTAGGTGTAAAATCCAGCTTGGTCCCTGATTCCACCAGAAGAGGGACTCATCCCAAGAGAAAATGGGTATTGGGAGGCTGCCCCTCTTTGCACTGACTTAGTGGCTCAGTGCAGCTACAGCTGTAGAGGAACCTTATCCATCAGTGCTGCAAAGGGATTGTCTTCACCAGCCATGCTTGCCCCTGGAAGGGATTCCTGGTTGGTGTCATCTACACTCTAGCAAGAAGGGTGCAAGTGTCATTTGTGGTCTTCGAAGAGTTAAATGTAAGACCAGCCACTAGCTCTGCACTCAGGTCTGTTTAATTCTGCATCTGTGTAACGTGGCATATCATCTGTTTTAGCACCATGAGAAGAGTTGAGTCTAAGCTCTAGGACTCTTGCTGTTGATGACAGTTCCATGCAGCTCATTTTCCTCACGCCACAAGACCTGGCTGGCTTTGGCACATCCTGTCTAAATGCTGCTGAGTGATGAGGAAATATTTGCCTTGAGCTGGAGCACTAAACACCTACTCTGTGGTTAGGAGGGATGTAGCTTTCTCCACGGTGGGGGGGTGATTATACTGAACCGTTACCTCTATTTTCCACCTTCGCTGCAGTAATTGCTTTCCCTTGTGCCCCTCACTGGACAAACAAGCTAAGGAAATATTCTGGGAACACTGAGGACTTTTGAGTGCTGTGTAACGTGAGCACACTGGCTTTTCAAAATGGGGTTGGCTCTGCAGACCTGTGAGCAGGGAAAGTCTGCTATTCCACCCCGAGGCAAGAAATGAATTGCTCTGACTGTGTCCTCTCTTTGCCATGTATTCAGCCCGAGCCCATGGCCACCATGTGGGGTCAGTATCCAAATCTGGTCTTTATGCCCTAGTATTTCACACCCATGCTCCTGTACCTCACAGGAATATTACTTGCAGAGCAGAATAGGTTCCTCTGCCTCTACTAAAGGACAAGGACTTGAATGGGCAGCATAAGTATTACTTCTTGTGCAGAAAGCTGGAGATGACAAGCCAATACTACTTACACGATAGATGTAGAAGAGCAACGAGAAGCTAAGCTCACTCACTGTGGTCTCAAAACAGATCCCAGCCCTACCATGTCAAGAAGCTGCATAAACAGAGCAGAAAGACCCTGCCCTGTCCCACAGCTTTACAGTTGAAGGACTTGGGCATAGTCAAGTTAACTTAACTGTACATTAAGCTGACTGCATCATTTATTGTTTGTGCGCTCTTAGTTTACAACAGGAAAACCTGATTCAGTTTAACCTTCCTCAGTCACAGACTAAACTGAGCTGTGTCACATTCCCACAGCCCCAGGCTTGGAGTGCTCTGGGCAGACAGCATGTAGGAACATGTGAAATTCTGGAAGGAAAATGCACATCTGGGTACCTATGCATGCAGACAGACACTAATACATACAGGATGTGAGTGCTACATTAGACATTGCCCATGTGGCAGAAAGCAAGCAGAAAGCCAGAGAAGTGTCAGGAAGTGGTGTGCTAACTGCCACCTTGTTCAGGAGTAGCAAAGGCATGACTTAGGCTCCTTGATTACCAGAGTCTGAGCCTCACCCGTTCCAGGACTAGTTCCAGGCTGAAAAGCAGCTGTGATGACTTGCCTTTTCTGCCTGGCAAAGGGACAGCATATCTTTGAAGGAGACAAGGCCTCTGAAGAAAGGAAGAAGATGTTGAATTCCCTTTTTTTAGGGATGGAAGCAGCCGGTCTGCATGACTCATCTGGATCCAGAAGACACAGCATGGCATTTGAGTAAAGCGTTCTGTGAACTACAGCACCTACTCGACAGAAGAATTGAGCTGCACTTACCTTTTTACAATAACGTATGTGCCTTCCAATGGACAGGTCTCTTGCCATAATACAGATGGAAAAGACCTGATTTAAGGTTCCTGCTGAACACCATGCAACTTTGAGTTTGCTCAGATATCAGCCAGTGTGAGTCAGCATAGGTCTACTGAAGCCTGATTCATCAACACAGGATCTCTTACCTTCAGAGAAGAAAGCTGATACTTAGTACATAATGATGCCAACAGCAGAAAAAGACATCTTTTTATGTTTAGAACAGAGTTAAATAAACTATTTTAAAGAGAGTTACTATATGTCTTAGTTGGCACAAATCCTTCAAATATGGTGCTCCCCTGGTGATGAGCTCCAAAATGTTTAACTGATGTTATAGGAAGAAACGCTGCACTCTTTGTATACAATGGGATTGATATAAAAGTAAAGCCTGAGAGAATTAGTTCAAGAATGAAGGAATGCTTAAAGCAACTAAAGCAAAAAAGTAAATTGGAATCTTCTGTGTCAGGCAAATATTCCTATCATTGAAAAGGCTCACAGGATTTTTTTGTAGTTTAATAATTCTGATAACTTTCTCAAAAGTTTTCTACAATGATTTAAAATATTCACTACCTTTCTCAGGGAAAACAAACTTATTTTCACATTAACCAGCTTTAAGACTTCAGAAATTTAACCCAGCTCTTAGTGTATTTAATTTTCATACACCACCCAAAGAAAGGACACACATAAACCCATCAAATTATGCCTACAGAAACCTCACAACTGTGTCTGCTTGGATGTCAGTAAAAAACTGTTCATACGTTACTTAAGGTGGAAAGAAACTTCTGAAGACTTAATAGACTCCTAGAGCATAAGACCCCAAGCTGATCACAGATATTTATATTTTGCTGAGCCATCATCAGTTAACTTACATTAAGCTTAAAGCAGAGGCATCCATTTGAATACATAAACATAAATAGAGGTAATCCAGCACTGTTCTTGCTAAAGAACCAAATAAATTATAAGAAATCTACTTTGTGCAGCTACAATACCAATCTCCCATCAGAGTCAGTAAGTGTGTGACTTAGGTGACTTGCAGATTTGCCTTTTTGTAACCAGATGGCAAGAAAGAGCTCATTTTCCATCAACGTGCAGCAGAAGACCAAAGTTTTAGTTCCTGGTTTTCAGTGTTCCTTCCTTCCCCATGAGGAGCCTCACCCAAGAGAAGATTTGTCATGGACTCCATGACTTCAGATGGCCCATGGATGGAAAAGCCTTCATCTTGATTAGCATTAGCTGTCTAGTAGAAATTGCAAAGATATTAGGAAGCAGAGAAAGAGGAAACTTCTGAGTCTCAAGGCTGGGCAGAGGTACCCAGGTTAATACAGATCTTTGAAGTAGGAATATCTCCTTAGTCAAACAGCCACAGAATGCTTCTTCAGTGGAGATGGAGGAGAGGAATGTAACATCTCCTGCTACTCACACACACATAGAGAAAAACACCTTCAATCACTAAAACATCATTAGAACTAGAGGTAAGAAGCTCCAAAGATAGGTAACATCAGGATTTCTAGGCAGAGTTCAGGTTTGCTTAAAATAATTCTTTTTGTCTGGATATCACTGAACTTTCAAGAAATCTGCCAGAACTATGAAGGGAAAATATAACTTTCAGTACCAGAGGAGTATCATTCTCTGTGTTGTCTTCCAGAAGCTGAAGGGCTGTGATGTTATTAGAACATTGCTGTTGCAAAACCACAGAGTAATACGCTGACATTTTGAGCTGCATTTAAACCTAATATATATTTTTAAAACTACATTTATGTTCTGTCATAAACTGACACTGGACAAAACAAGTCATTATTGCCTCTGTGACTGCACTTGAACTACAAATGGAAAATACTATGTGGAGTGTTGCAAAAAGCCCTTTTTCTATGTCAGGGTCTATCCAAGGGTTTGCAGCAGTGCCAATGTCTCTAGTTTCTGACCACCTCCCTCTTAATTAGACTACAAAGCAAGTTACCAGTGGGGCTCCTGGAAGCTTCAGCCTCTTTCCTTTCCCCAGTTACAGGAACTAGTGAATTCTCTAGTTACAGAGAAAGGATACACAACATCAGGGGACTGCAGTGTCAGGAAAAACCCAGCCCTTGTTCAGATGCCTTGTCAGAAACAGAAGCTCCTACCGCATTTCATAAGGACGATCAGACTCTCTCTTGGCCTTGTATAGAAGTTCTCCTGCCCTGGGAGTACTTCAATCCTGTTTCCTTTGCTCTGTCTCATCTGCCCCACCTGCAGCTGACAGGGCAGTCTGGTGGTGTGGTACCCAATGGGAGCTTCACATGGTCAGAATTGGAAGAAAGAATGGGAAAAAAAATGTTAGGAATCAGATTGTGCAGAACTGAGAAGACTTTGTATTTCTGGTACTGAACAGCCACAGAGACACATCTTTTTTCTTTGCTGCTTATTTCAGGGTGCCCTTAACCTGCTTCCTCACATGTGGATTTCAAGGTGCATCTTCTTAGAGATCTCACTTATTTATACTGCATTGAAAACATGACAACTAAGCCAAAAATCACATTCACTCTCTTAAGTTCTCTGTAGATACATACAAAAAAATTGGTTGATGCCCAAAGCAGCCTGCACTGTTCCATGCCCTCACTTTGGGGAAACTGCACAGTTCAGGCTGGTAAGAGTCCTCCCTCACTTTGTGTAGAGTCAAACAGGTACATCATCTCCTGCATCAGAAACTGCCTTTGGGTTGTGCAACTTGAGATCTTGACTAACCAGTAGGATTCTGGGACAATACAGCAATTGAGTACAACAATAAATACTAGATCCTCAAGCTGCTGGAACAATTATGTATAAAATTAAACAAACAAAAAAAAAGCTTATGATCTCGTAAGGCTTCCTATACCTTACTGCTTAGTCATTCATCCTGAAGTGAAAAAGTAGATATTCCTAACTGAGACATAAAAATAATATAAAGTGCATGATCACTTTCATCATATGCAGAAAGGAACAAACCCACAAGCTTAGAAGAGGGCTGAAAGCCAGATCTGAGTACTATTTCTAAAGAAATTGGAGGTAATCTCAGGATCACTGTCATTCCTATTAATATTTTCTGACGTTCATATATCAGTACTCCAAACAGTTTTAATCAGGGAACAGGGTTGCACTGAACAATGTGTACACACACCTATCAAAGCAAGATAGTCCCTGGACATCAACGTTATCCTCTTGACAAAGTATTTATTGCAGCTAAGTGCTTCCTCACTTCACCTGCCAAGGAAGACAAATAATATACTGTCCGTCACAAAGTCAAAAAGATGACAAGAAAAAAAGCTTTAAATCCTATCTATCTATCTAATCTAATCTATCTATCTATCTATCTATCTATCTATCTATCTTATAGCATAAGCCTGGAAAAGGAAGAAACTTCATAATGGACAAAAGAATCATACAGCAGATACAGGACCTAATAGAAGAACAGATTTGTCACATGAATAAATGTGGTGTGTTCCAAAAAAATACCAGTTTAATACTTAGAAAAGAGCAATATCCTCTTCATGGCTCACTGGTACTCTCTGAGGAATTTTGGAAAACATTCTAGTAAGACATGCTTTAGCTGATAATATCATTGGTTTGCTGGGATTTGATTTGATGTTTTCATTCTTTTTTCTTTTTGGGTTCTTGTTATTTTGATTTGTGAGAATGAACACTTGTCTCAAAAGCAGGATCTTGGTTACTGAGGAATCTGTTTATTTCAGGCCCTTTTTCCTAACTTGGTATCAGTTGGAACCACTCACTGCTCTTAGTATTTTAGGGGTCTAATTTTAGGCCCTGGTTTTTCAGCTGTTGGCCAGAGGCCCCACTCAGTCTCTACACAGAACAAGTACATTGGAAGATTTGCTTTTATCTCTGGTGAGGATCCAAAGCTTCTGAAGACATATGGATTTCTTTCCAATGAGTTCAACAGCTCCAGGTCTGGCCTCCTGCTTATGATACCAGTTAATCTGAGCATCTGTGAAGGATGTGAGATCACAGACATGTGATCCTGGATCCATCTCACTTATGGGCACTTGTGAAGAGCTGCCCCTGGTCAGCTGTGATAAATCTGGTGTCCATGGCTGCATAAGCAGGTGGAATTTCTTCATGGAAAGAGTTGTTGAACATTGGAATGGACTGCCCAGGGAGGTCACCATTCCTGGAGGTGTTCAAGAAACAACTGGATGTGGCACTTAGGGCCATGGTCTAGTTGACATGCTGGTGCTTGGTCAAAGGTTGGACTTAATGATCTCAGAAGCCTTCTTCAACCTAAATGATTCTGTAAAGGCAATTCCATTGCCATTGGGACCCAGGATCCAGACACCTACACAATACAAAGAGTCAACACAGCACAAAGAAAAGGAATGAGCCTGATCCTAATCTTCTCCTGACAGACTTGGCATGAAGTCCTTGACAGTTCTCTGCATCCTGATTTAGCTCATACCACCACTGGTACAAGTGCAGCGAGAAATAAATCTCCTAGGGATGAGCTTTGCAGTAAAGGGTCTGCTTTTTGACAAGAACAAAACTTTCGCATAATGAGCAGACATCATTTTAGATATCAATGCCAGGTCTTAATCTAAGGAAAAACATAACAAGGCTGACTTCTCATCCCCAAAAAACCACCATATCTCCCGAAGGCACTGATATTCTGCTGGAATTCTCTACTGCTTCACCTCCACACTGTGTCTCAAGCTACACAGCAGCACAGGTCAGGCCCCTCAGACATGGCTGGTCTTTCTCCTCTCATCTCCTCTCCTTGTGACATCCTTTCATCTCATGTCACAAGATGAAAACAGATCTCTGGGAGCAAGTCATGAGTCTCTCAGGGCTTTCCCCATGCACTAACAGCACTCACTGGAGAGGGCTGGCCTTGGTTCATGTTTGTCACACAAAAGCTGAGAGATGTTGACAAGCATAATAATCTCCTCACTCAGGGGCATGAAAATGCTGAATGAGGGATTGCAGTAGGCCAGGAAGAAAAGACATGTTTGGAATGCAAGTGTGTTCTAACTAATTTAACTGCTGCTATTTTCCCTTTTTATTGCAAACATCATATTTCTGAGACATCCTTTGTCAGGTTGCTTATATGCCACAACTACCTTTTCCCCCCAGACAAGAGGCATGTGGACCTCTGATAACCAGCAAGTGCTGGGAAGCAAAATACTGAAGGACCGCCCTGTAACCAGAGGAAAAGAGATGGTAGAGAGGATTATTTGCAGAGAATTCAGCTTGGGTTTTCAAACCAATGTTTATAGGTTTGGAAAGAGGCAAGAACAAAAACTTTAAAATGGTTATTAAGGGTTTTATGGAAACTGGATGAATGGATGGTTTCAGTGGGAAGCCAAATAAATATAAAAAAAGATAATTGAAGCCTGGCAGGCGACCTCAGGATCTTGAAATAATAAAGCTAAAAAAAAAATAAAGGAAAATAAAACTTTTGAAGTGTGACACAGAGCTTCTGGAGTCCAAAAAAAAAAACCCCTTCTATCTTGGTAGTAGAGATGCTGTGCTTGAATCAAGGGACAACAATTGCTAACATACTGCCCTACTATTAATTAACACAAACTATGCTGTATTGCACTCTAACCACAATAATACAGTCAGATAAAGCATCCACTAAGTACAAAGATGGCATTTGAGAGAGAAGCTGAAACCAGCCAAAAATAACACTAAGTTATATCCACCGAGCGGCTTCTCTCACTTTGCTTTATCTAGCAAGCCATGCATATGGATTTAAGTCCTTAGATGGTCACAACGGTGCCTGCATTAACCACAGCAATATCCCTGCAGTGATGACCTCGTCTTATTTGGAGCTGTGGCTGCAGAGCTTCTGTATCTGGACACCTCTCAAAACCAACCTACAATCTGTGGAGGAAATGGAAAGCTCCTTGCTCTCATCCCTTTTCTAGAAAATCAGACACTTTTTCAAAGTAGTGACTGCAGATTCTTTGTACCTGAATATCTACAGTATAAATGATGCCAAGGTCTTTTTGTAGACACAACGGTCAGGAAAAAGCAGAGGCAGCCAGACTCTTGACAGAGATGATAATCCTTACAATACAAAAAGGTTTTATGCCAGCAAAATGACACCCCTAGTGGAGTTTCTAAAGACTTTTACAAAAATTGTAGTAGATGCAAAGTTAGTTTTATTATTCCAATTAAATTAATAATTAGGTGAGACATCCTCATCCTATTATGCACTAATAAATATGGGAAACTGAGGCAGAGAACAGTGAAGAAATCCAGGCAAACAGTGGGAACATCAGGAATCACCACAGAAATTCTGACTCACGTGCTTGTGCTCATTTTGCCAATGCTCCTTTCACATAAGCCAAGTCCTGGTTCTGTCCTCATTGAAGCCAACGCTAAAACATCCATATATGTGAACAGAGCAAAGATTTGAGACTTCAGTCTGTCATCTGCACTTTATAGGTTTGTGCCTTTATAGATGGGGCAGATATTTCATTCTGCTCTGTGGTTCAGCCAGCTGGATGGTGCTATATATATTTAGGGCACAATGAGAAAAATGAATAGTAATTAAAAATAAAAAAAGTCAACCCCTTCTTCCATATGGAAGATTTTAGTATTTTTAATAGTAAAATTTCTCTTCCTCACTTATGGCACTTCCACAGAGAGATCAGTTGCTTGTAACCATTAGCAGCAGCAAAAGCTGAACTGGTTCTCCCAGAGGTCTGATACAGCAGCCTGGCAGCTCTCCATAGCCACAGGAGTCAATGGCTTGTGCCCATCTGTACCACCCAGGAGAGACAGTGCTGGGGTTCCCAGTGTGCATCTTTGCTGCCTGTTCCACACCCTGCTCTGAGATTGAACCAGATATCATGTGCCAGTGCCATGTAACACATAAAGCACTGGTCTGAGAGCCACACTTCACTGGAGCAGGGAGCATGGCCTCTCTGCAGGAAGGGTTATGGCTATTCACTCTCTTCCCTGCCTTTTGACATCTGAGGATTGCTCCCAGTGAATGAGACTGCAGATTTGCCATCTCCCCTTCAGGGAGCAGAGAGACAGGAAACTTGGACTCAGGCTGTATTCCCCAAGACTCAGCTTTACTTTGGCTTTTGTCAGCAATTACATGCTTTAAGGCTTTCTTAAACTACCAGCAGGTGACTAGTCTTGTTACTATCCTTGGGAAAAAGAATTAAAAAAAAGTAACAAGAAAGTTTTAAAGCTCATACAAGCACAAGATGAAAGAACTGGAGATCTGGTCCAATCTACCACATAGCCTGAAATAGAGAAAAGAAAGAGAAATCACAGATTTCATAAAACTCACCTCTACTCCAGTTCCCTCACTCTGTCAGTGCAGAAACACTGATGGACCAGTCAGGGATTGGTTGCAAAAGTCTCTACCCCTTCCCGATGAAAACTCACCTACTTTATTGCAGCATATACATCAGTGAAAACCACCACCACCTGGCCATGGGACATGGAGAATAAAGAGTTCATTATGAGCAAACCACGATAAGAGTGTAAAGCAATGTCCATTGTAATAATCCTGCTTTGTGACGCTTAATTCTGAAATTTTCCTTTTTTAGGGTAGAAATTTTCTATACCTTGTCCCTTCTCAAAGATGGTTTCTGTCTCCTTTTATTTGAAAGGACCCCTTTGAAAATTTTCCTTAGTCAGTTTTGGGAGGTTGAGAAAGGCATGAGGCTTCACCAAGTGATAAGAAAGCAATTGTTACCAAACTGGGAAAAAAAATGTAATAAATTTTACATTTTAAGAAAATTGAACTATCTTAGCTGATACTTCTTAACTGAATCCACATCAGCCAGCATCTCTAACAGTTACATTAGTTCAAAAGAATTAGCTGTGTCTGCTCTACTCTCAAGTGCCTTGCCTGGGAAGCCAAAGAGATAATTGCTGAACTAGACATACTATTCCTGAACAATAGAGGGGGGCTGGCAGGCTGCTGCCAGGGAAGCCCAGCTTCTGAATACTTTGTCTGAAATCATCATTAGAAAGTCTGTAACCAAACAAAAGAGGGGAATGATCCTGTTGAATGTGCTGTCTCCTGGTTTTACAGGTGAGGCTCCAGTCAGAATATTGCCAAGGTTTGCTCCAAAAGTTAGGTTGCATACAAACATAACTCTCCCCATTACCTTACTGCTCCTATATACATTTGAGGAAACCACAAGCAACTTCACTTGCATCAAAGTGATTTTTTCACCATGTGATGAGTATAGTACAAGTTTTAGTCACGCCTGCAAAGGAACCAAGGCCTTGCAGGTCAGCAGGGTAAAGCTGGCACAAAGCCACCTTAAAGGTTCTTCCACAAGAAGTGCCTTATCAGCCCACCAATTCCCAGATTCTCAGAATGAGATGTAGGTGGGAATATCCTCCCTCTGCCCCAGGGTAGATGGTTTCAGTCATTCAACAGCTCAGGCTTCAACAAAACTGGATGCATATGTGCAAACATGCTCACACAACACTAACCTCCAAATACTCCCAAACCCAGATGACATCAAGATTTTCTTTAATTATTATATTTTTAAACCCTTGATTTTCTTGTGGTGGGGGCCTCAGAACCATTGGAGACCTTGGGGGGTGGAGGGGTGCCAAAGACAATTGTGGCCTGGAAATATTTGCCAGCTGGACTATGAAATTTATTTTTCATTCTCAATTCTTTTTTTTTCCCTGTTCTCCTTGCAGGACCTGTTTTTCTGGGGTCTGCGAATTCCCAGACTTAGAAACTGCAAACCTGGACTGGTGCATCAGTTCCTGCAGCTGAGAGGGATAATGCAACAGAGAGTAGCAACTTGAGATATCAGGAAGCCTGCCTTTAACAGACTGCACTCACGAGCCACAATTCCCATTGAACTTTGAAGGCCCAGTTTTGCTCCTGTTTGCACCCTTTCAGCTCTAACAGCTACTTCTGATTTATATGAGGAATACAGTTTGGAATCTGGTTTTCATTTCCTATTCTAAAGAAAGAAAAAGAAAAAAAAAGAAAAAACACAGTTTGAGTCTAGTTATCTTGCAGGCTGAAATTCTGTTCTGCACATTTTCCTTTCAATGCCACAGCCTCCTCTGCGCCTTCTGCCCACTTTCAATTTTCAGACGAACTGCTGAGATGCTGAAATTCAAACTACATGAACACACATCATATATAACAATCACAGAGACTATGTTAGTGCAAATCTCTTCCTACCTACCATTCCTACATCAAAGCAAAATCCTGATACAGTGAAGACTATCTTGCAAGTATGATTGGAATTCTACCCAGAAGCGGGTAAGTGCTGCAGGAGATGGTTCTTGAGACTGCTGCCCACCATGAAGATGTGCAAGAGTGTCTGGAACTCAATCCCCAGCTGATGTGGCAGCACAAAGCACCAAGATCCCCTTCTTTGAAAAAGATACAGGGTGTGATGTGAAAGATGTAGATCTGCCCCATCAGGCAAAGAGGCAGCACTTATCTACCAGCTGCATACAGAAATGGGAGTTGGAAGAGTATTTTGGATCCCACAGGCATCCACCATGGAGAAAGGGTGGATTATTACACAAAACCCTTTTATGTAATAATCTTGAGGCATTGTCAGCAGTCTGAGGGGAATGACTAAAGCAGGAAGAGGACACTACAGATGCTAATAGGTAGTACTGACAAAGATTTGAGAGAAACTGTGGCTGAAGATGAGCCCCTACACAGAATCTCATTAGCACAAGTTACCTTACCAGGGACTGAAGGGTCACACACAGCCCTCATGCTCTCAGAGCAAGACATGAGATAAGTGGACAGTCTGAAAATTCCCATATCCTGCAACTCTTGCAAAAGACTCTCTGTGGCCACTTTCTAATCAGCTACTTGCCATCTCCTACCTTAGCTCTTTCACCTTTTCCTCATGAGTCAGCTCCTGCAGTACCTGAAGCAAAACAGATCTGCCATTCAGATAAAACTTGTCCTATACACTGGTTTTATCTTTAGTAACTAGAGCCAGCAAGATAGCTAAAAACCAGGTGGGTTTTCCCAATCTTGTTAAGAGAGCAAGAAGGTAAAGACTTACTGGAAGGCAAAGCCTAGATGTGCATTGCACAGTATAGACATCCTTCCTCCATCACCTGTTGTCTCCAAAACTTTTCAGGGCTTGATATATTAACAGGACAGACTATGTAAAACACTTGGAACCCTTGGTCTTATTTGGAGACTGTCTTACTCCTCACCCAAATTAAGTTGTTCTTCTGTGAGCCTTATAGACAGTGCCCTAGTTTCACAGCACTTCAGTCACTGCTTTCAGAAAGAAGGAAAATATCATCTGGACATGCCACAAACATCAGACAAGGAACAGATTGCATGAACAAAAGCAGAAGCATGCTATATACGTGCTTGTCCAAATTATTTGGCAAATAACAAGTATACTAGGAAAGATGAGGACAAAACAGTTATTTCCTCATGAACGTTATTCTTAATAAATAACTTGACTCACTTTTCTAACAATAATTTGACTGGAACACGGTACTTAAACTGTTTAAAACTTTAATTTCTCAGTTGCTCTTCATGCACAGCTTCTGTGAGAATTTGATTTATTTGATTGGGGGACCAGAATTACACCCCAGCATTGCACTATTAAGCAGAAAACTTCCCATTTTTTCACTGTTCCTCTTGTGAGACTCCTCTCTGTTTTAGACTTCTTCACTGGTGTGCAACATATTTCTGTCCATGCAGAAACCCTAAAATGCAACTCTAGGGTAAGGTATAAAATGCCCTACATGGCTAATCAGGAAACAAACAATCATAGCAGGAGTTTCTTGCTAACCTACTGCCAGTCACCATCAGAACTAAATTCAAGAAGGCACTTCCTTCCCCTCCTCCCATCCCCTCATTTTTCCTTTTCCTCCAACCTATACAGCTTCGAGGTGCACAGTTTTATTTGCACAAGTTTTTACCTCATCCATCTGGGTCACATATCTATGGGTGATACCAGAACAAGATTTACTATCCTAGAAAGAATTGGGGCGGGCAGAGGGGGGGTTGTACTGCATTCCCCTCCAGAGCAAAGCTCCTGATGGCAAGCCTAGGCTTAAGTGCATGAGCAGGATTTGGACATGCAGGCTCCATCAGCAGCCATACACCCTGCATAGAAAGCAGACTTCCTTGTCCTCTTCTGGGGCTTTTTCTTTTCCTCTTGAGATCTGTTGTCAGAGGAAGGGAGTTCAGAGCTTCTTTCTCTCCACCAGTGGGTTATTTTCACTCTGCTCCATTAATGGCAATTGCAGGTGCACTTCAGCCCGAACGTTAACTCCTTCAAACAGCAGAGAAAAGGCTACATGCACTTGGGGAGAAAGAATATCCATCCGTTTGTGCAATCTTAGCTTCCAAGGGGAAATGTGCAGTGGAAAAAGAAGGAATGATAGGGGAAATTAAATTAAAATGCAGGAAAAAGAATATTAGTAACAGAAGGGAACTTTTACCTGTGGTGCTTGCCAAAATGCTTTCACGATGCTCAGTGAGAATACACAGGTGTACAGGAAGCCCAGCAGACTATCCAAATAAGATGCTGAGTTGCCAGGTTCCAGGAAATTGTCCCGTTTCTATAGTCTAAGAGAACTGAGCAGCTCAATCCAGCTCTGATCCCCGTGGCTTTCTAGTCCCCTGTTTCTCTGGGTTGGCAGGAGCTCATTGGAGAGCCTGGCAGGGCAGCCCTTTGGACATTCCTGCAGTATCTCTTGGTTCTCCTGCCAAATGGTCTGTGGCACGTTCAAAGGCACCGCAGGTAAAGAGGGGACGCAGGACAGCACTCAATGACATGGCATGAGCATGTTCTGGCAAGATTTTCTAGGCATTTCGTGACAAAGAACATGGGAGGTTGTTTCCATTTACAGTCCAAGTTGCTTGTTCAGACCTACAGAACTTCCCAAACACTGCCAGCCAGCACTCAAATAATTTCCAGAGCTGCACTGCTGGTGTTTCGGTTAATTTTTAAAAAATGAGAATTTGCTAAAAACCCCACCACACACAAATGATTGCACAAAAATTATTTTCCTGTCCTTTTCCACTCCTTCCCATAAGTTCACGAGAGTGGCAAGGTTTCTTATATGGACACCACCCCTTTGAATAAAACTTGGCAGGTTTCACATCTCTCATTTCATGCAGCACAGTGCTGCCTGACATTAACAGCTTCCAGCCATACCATTGACAAGGGGAAAATAATTCCTTCTGTTAGCAGTAACCTTCCAAGGTAATGTATTTGCAAAGCATACCAAGTGCTGACAGACTTTCTTTCCTTCATTGATTTTCCCAAATCACTGTCAGAATTTCTGGTAATAGGTTCATTAGTCTCACAATGAAGAGGTAATTAATATATCCACCAAGAAGAAACCATGATGAGAACATGAGAACCGAGGAATGGTGTGATGTAAATGATCAATCAGCCTGGGTCACAGCTGGTGCTGTCCAGTGTTGCTCTCCCCTCTGTGCTATTATAAATTGGGATGAAATCAGGCTCACTCCCATTTGACCTAACTGACCAGACCCCAGTCTGATCACGGACACTGCTCATTTCTGGGTTCTATGTGCAGAATTTATTCTTGAAGATCTCACAGTTTTACCACTTAGCTCTACACAGTTCAGCTCACCACATGCTGTTGCCTCTCACCTAAAGAAGCTCAGTTACTTTCATTGCCCACACTCATCTCTGCTGGCAAGAACTGCCTTTACCACCATTCATTCACATCAGAGAGAAAAGTGCTCTAGCATGTTGAGGGCACTTCCATGTGGGGCTGACACAATTCTACAGTACATGCCCCTGAATGTGGAATAGCACATCAGCTATTCCACTTGGGTGAATTAGTACTGCTGAAAAACACAGAGGAGCCATTCACTGCAGGGCCAGGCTAACGTGGCAGAGCTCCAGGCTCTATGTGACACTGCTGTATGATACAGGTGCAATAGTTTGTTCAGAGCTAGCTCAGGTCTTTCTAACTTGGTACTCAGCATGGTACACACTAGCCCATCCAGCTCCTTGATGGCATCCTCCAATACTTGGGGGTGTTTTAATAAGGATTTTTTGTGAGAGTGATCTGTTTTGTCCCAAATTCCCTATGTGGTTAAATTCTCTCTCTCTTTTTCTTCCTGTTTCTAGGTAATCATCTTGAAATGGATAGAAATGCAACTTAAAACTTGCCAGCCTGAAGTCACTATTTTACCATTTTTGTCAACTCCATGTCATGCTTCCCATACCTAAGTGGCTATCCCAGCATTAATGTCTCTTGATCAAGATACTTGCTTAGACTACAAAGCAATAAAAAGCACTTGTTCATTGAAATTATGTCTTACATTCTCAAGTAAAGAGAGGAAACTTTGAATAAAGTTTACCATCAACAACAACAACAACAATTTGATAAAAATTGTACTGTAATAACAATTGCTCATATCACTGTATTGCAACCTCTTGAAGACTTACACAAGCCCCATCTAACCATGCTTTAATTCCTGTATATTTCTCATTTCACTCTATTTTATCTACATCGTACTGGACTGTGGAGTTTCAAAAGTGCTGTTTTTCCATTTCTCTTACATGATTGCAGAGAACACAAATCACAACAAGCTGCACTGTTTATCTCAAAATCTCGAGGACACAAGAGTACACCTAGAGTAAGAGGCCCCAGGCTCAGGGGATTTAGTGGTAGCTGGACCATCTGTGCTACTCTCTTCCTAGGGTCATGTTTGATGCTATTCTGAAACTACACCTGCATGCCAAACTGGACAGACTCATATCCTCATGACCGGACAGAAGCAGATTTAACACTCTCGTGCAATCTTCTTTGGCTTGCTTTTGCTATTTGTAGAATCACTAAGGAAACCAAACGTGAGACTCGTGATCTTTATTCAACATGTGCCTTACCCAGACATGATCTCAGCTAACTTGTGTATCACTTAAGCCCAGCCCATTCTTTCCCATACAAATACCTATGAAACTGGAAGGTAAGCAATGATAGCTGTGACCGAGTAATTTTTATGTCCAGTCCATGAAGAGCTCCAGGCCTTTGGAACTGGAGCACCTCTGACAGTAATCAGAGTGCACGGTATGTTTGCTATAAAGACAATAATAACACCTAGCTCTTGCTGGAATGTCTCACTGCACTTCAAAACATGGAGGCAGAGGGATGTGATGTGACTCATCTAACATCATCTACCTGGTCTGGAACAGCCACCAGGGATACAGTTCAGGACTTCTGTGTCTCAAGACAATGCTTTCTCCAAGTAAGCCTGACAATAAAACACACCAGACTAGACACAAATACAGCCAATCCTTTCTTAAACTCAGGTACTGCTCTACCCTTCTCTGTTTTTTTTTTATTAGAAAACCAGTATTTCTCTAATTGCTCCACCATAAGAGTTTTTAAAGTATCATTCATTTGAACAGCTCCTGGAAGCATTAGATCTGTACTAACGATGATTAATAGTATCTTTGCAATAACAAGGACACTTTGAGAAATTAACATCTTACTAAAAATAATTTTCATCTGTGCATAACTAATTCCATGGTTGTTCACTGCAGGGTTTCTGGGACTTCAGAAATAAATGTATTGCAGGCTGTGGTGTACAGGGTAGATATGACCTCTGTCTAGCAATTCCTGTGCAAGCCAAAACTTCCCTCTGACAGGATTTTCCATGGTATCAAAGCACTTATGCAATCTGTTGAAAGGGAAATATTGTAGAGTTTTACACAACTGAGAATCATTATTCCACCTTGCAGCACAAAGCTGCTCTGCACAGGTAAGTGATCAATGGGAAGAAATGAATTCTGAGATTTCTAGTGACATTTGGGTTCACAGTGCTCATTCCATAGCACATGCACATCTAAGCAGGAGTGAGTTTGAGCTCTATGTCAAGCGCTAAGAGAACTGTGAATCATATCAGAAGTCAGATGCTTTCATCACAACACAAAGTTATGTGAGGCAATTAATTGTCTGGTGCCACTCTAAATGCTATGCTACACCTCAGTATTTCTGCATATTCCTTAGTAGTCACAGGAACTTAGCACCCAAGAGCTCCCAGTGAAATCCAGCCATACTCCACAGAAAAAAAATATAGCCATCACTGTTGAGTTTTCCAGAAATCTGAACCTAAAAGTTTTCACAGATCTTGCAGAAAATAAAAAGAGTGAGGGTAGGATTCCCAGCAGGTGCCACTTCCAGCATCCCCCCATACTGCTCTCCTGCTTGCTCTAGCCCAGCAAACACATGCACAGTGCAGACTGGTTTGAGTCAGTCCTCAAAGGGGCAGGAAGGGGCTGGGAAGGGGCAGGAATAGTGACAGAATAACATTCTGCAGGCAGCATCAGAACATGCTTGAGTTAAAGATTCGATCTTACTTTGACCACAGGCAAAGCTGGTGGGTCTTGCAGCAAACTTACCCTGAGCAGTAGGCACTGAGTGGCTGGCAGGACAGAGTGGAATTGCTGTAAGTTCTTGTAGAATACTTCTCTGTTGACACAGTTTTCAGTGTGCCTGGGTATGGCATATTTTAATCTCCAGGAAGCTCTGCCACACCGTTTACAGGAGTTAACCCTGGGAAAGGACCTGTGTCTGTAAAAGCACATGAACACTAGCTTTGAAGAAGGGTGATAAGAAGCTTTAGCTCAAATGCAGCAGAAGGAAATGGGGCAACTTGGCCAAGTACCTCTTCCACTTTACACCTTCTGCGTGCCCAGAGCAGCTACCACATGTGATTCTGTGGCCAGAGTCAAAGACAACACTGAGAGAAGCCTACCACTGAGTTTCAAGTATGCTCTAACTGCAGAGATCCTACTCAATTTACCCTTTCAAGTATTCTGCCAAAGGTACAGATTATTGGACGCAGCCTGGAAAAACAAAGAACCTCTAGGTATTAAAGTGGAGGCTGATTTCCCTCTGTTTCTTTTGTTAGAGAGGACAACTGCATCTAATTTCTCTCACATCTTGTTCTTGGTCAGCGTGATACTTGCATCACCTGCAGCCAGAGAGGAGCATCAAACTGGCAATCTTCCATGGCTGTCAATAGACAGACAGTCAGTGAGGTTGACTGCATGCCCTCAGTAACTTTTGGTTTATGTATGAGTTGACAGCACTGACACTTTCAGGAGGTATTAAATACCTCATAGAATTGGGCCAATAGCCAGGGCACAGATCTGGCACATGGAAAATAGTAAGTGGAGTATCTCCTTGTAACCACAGCAACTTGCAAAACACAGCAAAAACAGTGCATATCCCTGTAGAATTATTGAGGATGAACAGACATGAATTTGTGAAATATTGAAACAAATAATATAATGATGCTCCTGAATTGCAGAATAAATCTGACTTCATGCAGACATGAATGTCAAAAAGCCAGATGTTGTCTATTGATACTAAAACTTCCTATAATCCCATAAAATCTGTTGGATAACATATAGGGAACTGATTGTACCAAAGTTGAAAGGAACAAGAACAGCCCTGACAGTTGCACAACTAAACACAGGGCAATACTGATTGTATTTCAGATATTATTCTTAATCAAACTTTCATGCTTTTTTTTAATAGGCATATTTATTTACTTCCACAGATTGTGTGGTGGAGACCTCATCCACATTGATAGAGTTTGCATCAAGACAAACATGGTGTTGTAATATAATACACTAAGACAGAAAAATAGTTGAGTGTCTTGAGATAGAAGCTCTGATGCAGAAAATATGAAATTATTATGCACTCCAGCAATTTCATCACAATGGCTGCAAAACAGAAACTATAAACTAACTCTTGGAGAAAAAAAAGTAATCATAATTAAAAAATATAGTGAGAACAAGAGAGTCTATGGTCACAACCAAAGTGACAACGGGTAGTGGAAGACCCTCTTGGGTCTTGCTGAGTTACAACCTTCTCATGTTGTCTCTGTCTAGTGAAGAGGCCAGCTTTAATTATCTTCTGGATCAATCAGATGCTACAGCAATAATGAGTTTAGTCTACCAAAAGTTCTCCACTGATACTATCTGATTTTCTTGTCACAGTCAGGGTGGGGGCACATTCAATCGAAAAGAGGATGCAGATGAATCTTTATCCAAAACTTGAATGAAAGCTTTGGGAGTTCATGGGCTGTTCATTAATATTTTCTTCCCTAATGACTAAAATTACTGCCTGCAGTTCACTGATTTCAGGTATTTTGTTATTAAAGGTAGATATTATCTCCAGGATATGAATAGTAGTAAGCTGTGAAGAAGCTTGTATGAGTACAGAGTTCTTAAGTCTGTGGTTTTACCCAGTGACTGAAAGAAGTCTCAAATAAGCATAAAAAACTAATGATGATAAATAACCTGTGATTGGTTCAATTTACAAGGAGAAAGCCCAGTATTTCAAGGCAATCCATTTATGAACTCTTCCATGGTAATGGTAGAAAAAACCCTGAGGGTATGGCATCATTATGCTTATTACTATTTGTCTTGGTTTCACAGAAACCAAGATTAAACAAGGGCCAGGAGAAATCCTAGGAGGTCAACCCATCCAGAGAAATGCTTCCAGTGCTGCAGATCCCAGATCCCTCTTGGCTAATTTATACCTGAGCTTTGTTGCCTTTCCATAGGAAGTCTTTTCTGGGAATTCCCATTAGACACAAGACAGCTATTTGCACATACACTTTGCTGTTTCACACCAAAGAATCCACTCCAGCCTCACCAGATCCTTCCAGAGGCTAATAAAAGAGACCAGAAATCCCTGCTTTATTGAAAATGGACCACTGAGAGACCAACTGAGATGCCCAAAAGAAAACACACAGCCTGCAGCAGAGCCAGAAAAACAGTCATTGAAACTATGTGTTGTCAGGTGCTTATTGAAAAACTGCAGTTGTGTTTCTCACTGGAGAGCTTCTGATCATAAACCAGTGATCTAAGGGGAACATAAATGCCACATGCTGTTAACAAGGTCTGTTCCCATCATAAACGTACATTTATCTAATCACCCTCACTCTCAGACCTGGATTTTTTCACTGTAAGTCACTAACATGTCACAGCAATTACCTGAATTGATGCCAAAGAAACTGGTGCTTGTGATTGCTTTGAATAGCTCAAAGCTCTGCCTTGTATTTTGTTTGTTGTGTTTGTGGGTTTTTTTAAATACCCTTTACCTGATAGCTTTTTCCATAGACTCAGCAGTTCAGTAAGAAAATAGACTCAAAAATGACTCTCCCAAGATATAAAAGTCTTTTTAATTTAAATATAGTGATTTTATAAGCAAAATAGCTGAGAAAAAAAAATCTTTTTTTTTGATGGTTGAAAACTGTGGTGACAGTCAAACATGTCAGGGGAGTAACCCTGAGGTAGGTCTCATTTTCTGCAGAAATGCCTGTGGTTGGAATGGGGAGTGCCTGTACAAAATGTCCTTATACCACCTCCTTGGGAAGAAAGCCAGGACAGGGTTTCGCTCTGAACTTCCAACAAGACTCTGCTTCTTTCCACTGGTACTGAAGAAAGTTCTAGTCCTCCAAGACACTGGCTTTGCTGCAGCCGAGGATCTTGGGAGCACAGCATTTCCCCCACCTCAGATCATCAAAGCTTCCCCACCAGCAGGTATCTGCCAGGAGAGCTCTGCCATGAATTAACCCAACTGTGACAGCACAGGAAATGCTCTACACAAGAACCAAAGGAAATGAAGGGAATGGAGAAATAAGGAGGAGGAGTTTAAGCTGACACAAGAGGCCCAAGAAGAAGCCTTGTGATGGAGAATAACAGTTTTTCCCAAAACAGTGATAAATGAGCAGCCTCTGGAGCCAGATCCAGCCAACCCGAGTCTCCAAGTGGAGTCCCTGAACACCTTGCTCAGAAGGGGGATGCCTAACTTTGGGCTGCACATCAAAGGGATAAGATCAGGCAACTGGTAATGGACTAGCTCAGGCCAGCACTAACTCCAGCTCCTCCATATAGTGCAAAAATGTGCAAACTGAAAAAAGGGACTATGAACACAGTAAGGGGAATCAGAGCCAAGAACTGAATCCCACAGAGCTGTAGCCAAATGGAGTCATAGGAAATCTACAGTGCTTTACATCTACAGATCTTGCCATGTTTTGCACACATTCATTAACCCTCCAGGCTGCTGGGCCATTCACTTCCAGGTACTTGTTCCCTGTGAAATCCAGGGATAAGGACCCTGCTGCAGGTGCTGCAGAGCAAATCACTGGCAGAGCACAGGGGACAGAACAGCAATTCAGCTCTGTACTGACCAGATACATGGACATGTTTTACCTTCCATCATAATATCACAAGGTAGAAAACAGCTTACCATCACCTGGAAAAGAAGCCAGAAAGGGTTCCAGTGCCTCTGCTGTCTTGAGAAACACAAATGCAAAGGGCTGGTAGGTGTAACCTGCACCAGGCAGTGTGCAGGTGTAGTTAATAGCAAAAAACCATCCCTACTTATGGAGAGGAAAAAAGGCAAGGACTGTGTTCAAACATTTCAGGAACAGTTAACAGAGTTTCTGTTTCCATTTGCTAATTTTTTTTCCTGACTTGTCTTATTTTAGATCGTAAACTTGTGAGGCAAGAAACAAATTAAGTCAAACTGAGGAATTCAATTTATCAAGGGGGGGAAAAACAGTGCATAAGATAGTCCCACACAACAGCTCATTTATATTCTAGACAAAATAATACTACAAACTCAGCAATGACTACCCAGTAATTTAGAAGAGGCATGGTAATTGGTCACCTTATCAGGTGCTAAAACAACAGAAAAAGAATGCTGTAGTGATTCAGCTGAAAAGATCTACCACATGGAAAGCTGAAAATGGTCAGGTTGGGAGAAAATGTCCCCAAAGATACCTCTGGTCCAACATTAATTCAAACAGCAACAGAATTGTCATTTTTCAGTTGATTGCTGCTGTCATTAAAAAGGTTTGTGGACCAAAGGGGAACTGATTAATCAAATTTGGAAGTGAAATTGGGTTGAGGCAAGTAAACCACAGAGATGGCAAAGACTCAGTAAGACTCACAGAAAAAAGAAAATGAAAAAGGCTTTATTTTAGTAATACAGGTAAGGAATGTTAATATAGTTACACCCCTCCAAACTAAAATATATAATGATTTTTCGTGTTGGCAGCATCTGCTTAAAGATGACTCCATGGCTGTTAGCCAAAGGTTTGGGGAAGTGTTATTTGGCCCTGTAAGTCACTATTACAGAGACAAACCACACTCTTTGGGGTTATTTGGTGTACAGGACAGCACAGATGTGATTTTTGCAAGGCTGGCTCTGTCTCTCTAATTAATTCTGCTCTCTCCAGTGCAAAGCTGACATCTGCCAATGCCAGTCTTCCTTCATTTTGGTCAAATCCCTCTCAGAGCTGATGTTAGCAAGCAGCATATTCTCAGCTTGTTGTTCCCCCTTAAAGAGATTCTTTCCTCTGCCTTTCACCTACAAGCAAAGGGGGAAACCTAAACCTTTCAGGTGCTAATCTTGCTGATCTGATGAAGTGCTCCATCACTCTCAATCCCTAGCAGATCTCATAAGCAAAGCAATGCCAACCCTCCGGGGTGATAATAACCCTTTCCACATAAACATTTTCCAAGACTGATTTTTCCATTAGGTTCTTGATCCTTTTGAGATGCATTGTTCTGACTTTATTAAATGAAATCTGAAGCACACTGCCTCTTAAGGAAGAAAAAGATTTTGCATGCAACACAAAGTATTACTGTTGCAAAGTAGCAGTGTCTGTACCTGTGTGCACATGCACCACTTCCCTCTGACAGGGGGTAGAAGGAGCATCCAGCAAGAAGCTGTATATCAGAGATCCCAAAGCAGCCAAGAGAAATATCCAAGCTATCTAGACACTTTCTGAAGCTGAGGAACGTGTTTCACTCTCACTATCCCTTTGAAGATTTAGGTGTTACAGCTGCATGCACAGATGTGCAGAAGAAAAGGTACATTTTGCAGCCTGAGCAGCAGCTTTGGAAGGAAGCTCATGAAGGACTGTCCCAGCTTTCTGCAGAGTAGGACAGGATGGTGACCTGGGAGCCCTGAAGTGCATTCCTGCTATCTCTATGTGGTGGGGAAGGAGTTGCAACCAGAGCTGAGAGCACGAAGGCAATTAAATACTTTGTGTAGGCACCTTCCAGTAAGGAAAGCAGGAACTGCCAGATCTGATCAGTTCAACAGCTAATTCCAACCATGACTAGCAGGCTGGGATAGAGACCTCTGTTATGGACAGTGAATCACTAACCAGCCCAGAGACATTTCCTTCCATTAGTCAGAGGAAAGCCTGAAGAACAAGAGTTTATTCCACTTCTGTTTTTAATTTTCACTTTGTGGTTAGCCTTGAGAAACTAATAAACATTTAGCATGTCTACCACATAATTCTATGTTTGTCTGCATGTATAGGAGCTGTTGGGAGCAAACACTATCACTCACAATAACAGACCTTAAATCAAACCGATGGTCATTTGTCTGCATCAAAGAAATCATATTTTTCCTCCTGTGACAGTGTTTCAACCTCTAATAAATTTGAAATCAATCACATAAACCTGAAAACAGAACAGAAAAAGAAATGTTTGCTAAAATATATGTGTGTGCTTATGTGTGCAGATTCAATACAGATTGAAAATCTCCTCACAATTAATTCATTCTAGATGTTTTCCAGTTTTTAAGAATGCTCCACATCCTTTCCTCCTGCAGCCAGTTCAGCCATACAGTGGAAGGCTTCTGGAATTACATCAGTCTATTTCTGATCACTTCCCATGTATTGATACTGAAACTCTCTTAAATTATTAAGATGCTGCTATTTTTAAGTAGCCTGTGGATCTAACCCAGCCTCACAGCCTGCCATTCAAATGATATATGCTTAAGCCCATTAACAGCCAAAAGCCCAGGACATGGTTTTCCTCAGCCTAATACCCTTTCCCATTTCAGATCTTCTCTTCTTCTATCACTCATGAGCCTAAATAATACACGACAGTTCACATTAAGCTGCCTTGTGACAGTTCTGAGGCGATTCCTCAAAGAGCTGCAACTCCCTTTGTGCAGCAGGTTCTTAATGAGCTTTAGAAAGGGCTTTATAACCTCTGAGAATCAATCTGAGCCCTTATAAACACTCCTCAGTGACCTGCTTTTCAAATATATGCTTGTGCCTTTTTGGCTAGGAAGGCACAGAGCTGTGTTGGTTGTCTAAGCAGCTTTTGCAATGAAAGAGGAAGGAATATAAACACTGTCCCAGCCTGAGCCAGCAGCTGGACTTCCCAAAAGGAGCACCAGGAAAACTGCAGAGTGGGGTACAGAGGGTTCTGTAGGATACAGAAGCCTGAGCTAGGACAGAGCCAGCACGTGAGCACACAAAGGGATGTCACTTAGACAAGGTGTTGCCATCTTCTCCACTCTCCAGCAAGGATGTGCTGTATATGGAGGGGATGTGGAATATCCAGAGGTTCTGCCATGTGCTGCACAGGGAGAGGGGCTGGCGTGGGAGGTGAGTAATGGGATACAGAACAGCTTGTTCTAGAGTCCTGGTTTGTGTCCATCGCATCTCGTCAGGAGCCTTGGGTGAAATCACTGCTTCACTGACGTCAATGGCAAAACTCCCACTATTGTTCGTCTGGGACAGAATTTCCCCACAAGTGTTTCTGACACGTGAGAAAAACTTCATAGCCACGCAGGTGGGTCTTCCCTGTGATCTGCAACAGATTGTCCTACCCAGGGTGACGTAACCCTCTGCTAACTGTTGTATGTGAGAGGCTGAGGTGTGAGCCTAAACTACAAAATGGTGCATCAGAGGAGACAGAACCTGACAAAGTACATGTATACACACACAAAATGTACTGTTGCTGCTGCTGTGGGGATGGCATTCTTTGGAGCTGACTAGCACAAAAATATGAAAAAAAGTCCAGTACCAGCTTTAAAGAAATCCCACCAAAAGCAGCTTGGTAAATAAACATTGAATGAGCATCAGAATTTAGCTAAACATATAGGAAAGACTTTGTTTCAAAAAAGCCAACCAAACAAAAAACAAAACACAAAACAAAACAAAAAAAATGACACTACTATAACCAAACCCCCAAAGGCAGAATTTGCTGTTTCATGAACTCCAAAGAACTTTCATCCAAAGACTTCCTCAATAAAGGAGTTGCACACTCATTTGTAACTTGACGAGGTTTCTAGTAAGTCACTGTAGTAAGTCAACCTGAATATAATTACAGCAATAGAAGACACTGGTTGCAACAGTAATGTGTTGCACATTCATGAACCAAACATGCAACAAAGCATCTGCATCCAGTCCCAGCACTCTTAGCCTATCATTCACTAGAGCTCAGTGGAGGAAAAGTCTTTATTATGGTGTTAGATTAGAAGGTCTGCAGCTGCATAACATGCCAAGAAAAGATTATGCTTTGTGTCACTGAATCTGATAGAAATGACACACATTACAATAGACTACTGCCATGCAAAGAAAAGGCCAAGTTACTCACAGCTATAACTATTATTTCACTCTGGAGCAGACTGTCTAAGAAGGCAGCAGAAAAACAGGGATGGATATTTAACCAGTCCCCAATTAGATGTATTTATAAGATCCAAAATGTTGCTTGCAGCATTAAAGCCACAGGACACTTCCAATACTGACTGTTGCTCTGCCTTAACAAACAATGGATGTATGCCCCTACTTCAATTCCCCTTATGTGAGCTGGCTATTATCTTGTTATAGATAAAATAACAGTGTGTGTACTAAATTACTGCCTGATTTTTGTGCAGGATTTTACATTGACTATGTATAAAGGTTGCTTCTGAAAAGGGTCCCCAAAACAAACCCGTGTATTTACACTGAACGCAATTCCTTGCTGCCTGGAATTTTGTTTCAGCAGTTATATGGATGTAAAATGAAGATAAGTCAAGCACACAGTTTGGTAAGAGTTATAAAACTCTGATAAAATCTGATCCATATTTTAACATTAGTCAGTCTTGCAGTTACGTAAATGTAAAGAAGAATGATCCCTGAAGTATGTTTTTTTCTACACAAGAAAGCTATGAGAACAGTGATTCAGGTTTGAGTAACAATAACATCTTACACAATTTAAACCTATATTTAGCCCAGGCAGCTCTCAGCAGACAGCACAGCATTGTAAGCCATGTAGAATTCTCTCTTCACCCCTTTCACATACACATACTCCACCATGGAACTGCACAGAAATTTTCACCCCCTGGATTTCCACTTTCTGAGTTATAATCTGAGATCACTTTAGAAAAATATACATAAGAATGAAACTCTAGACTTGATGGGCTGCTACAGGAATATTCTTTTCCAATAGCTTCCTGTGAAGCAATTGAAAACCCAGGATAACTGAGTCTTCTATTGTCAAGTTAGGATGTGCAGCATTTAAGTGTTACAGCACATGGTGCCATTGGCTGGGGGATGGTGATTCAGGGGCTCTCAGTTTGACTTTTGATGGGCAAGCACACCTGAACTTCTGCTAGCAGCAAACTATCTACAACCTCTTAGGGATTACATGACTCCTACAGTACTGATTCCCAAATGACATCAGTTGGAAATACATGGTACTTACAGTGAAGAGTAAGAATCAGAAGGAACACAGCAGGGGCTGGTGAGAGCAGGGGAGTCTACCTTCCATCAGACAGCTCTCCCACTAAACAAATCTCTTGTCCCACTGCAGCTCTGACACTTTCAGAGAGACCAGGTGATGTGACAAAATGTAGTCAAAAGTAATTTAAAAGAACAGGTAAAAAATTAATGCATTAAGCATTCTTGACTGATAGCACACTGATGTGAGAAAAGCAGGAAACAGGGACTACATCAATTACACTTCCAGCTTTCAAATACACTTATTCTGCCCTACTGGATTAAACAATTACAGTTTGTAGCACTCCAGTACTAAGGTATCAGTTTTCCCACAGCTGTTACTGTGTCCACTAGCACTCACATGTGGTATTTCAGTCACTTCTGTTGATACTTAATGATTCAGCATCACACAGGCTGCTTCCAGGAAACATATGCTTCTGCCTCTCTAACTGTCTACAAATTAAAATGGGGTTCCAGAACAAAAGAAACCTGATCTGTGAGGAAATTCAGACCCAGATTTGAATTTGGGTCCAAACACCACATCTGGTTTAAATAAATAAAATAATCACACACGCATTACACACACACAGATCTGTAGTCCCCTGGGGTTACACACTAGTGCCTAAAATGTATTTTACCTTTACCCAATAGTCTTCCTAGATAATGTATTTTCTATTAATTTTTATCTTTAATCACAATATTTTCAAAGAAAATGGGGTGTGTTTTACTGGGAGAAACAGAATAAAGCTAGGAGAGAGTTTATACACTTTGAAAAGGACTCCCTCCTCCCTGTGCTGCTGCAGGCGTTCAAGGCTCTGCCCTCATAGCTCTTTAAGGGGGTTCTTTCCCCAGGACTGCCAGGGTTGATCATCCTCTCCTAAGATTACGTAGGATAAAACGTTGATTCCTTGAAAACCCCTGACTTCAGGGAATTTCCTCCGGAGGGTGAGCTCAGTGCGTCCAGCCCAGGAGGCGCCGCGAGATGGGGCTCTCGGCGCACGGACAGGGCAGCCACGGGAAAAGCCAGGAGCCTTCCCAAGGGACACGGGCAGTGAGAGGACGTAACAGCGCTGAGGCTCACATCCCACCTACCCAGGCAGGCTACCCCGATCCCCTTCAAAACTGCCTGAGGGAGCAAAGAGCAGCTGTTGTTCTCTGCATGATCGCTGTGGGGTCTCACTGCCCGAGAAATAGGAATCCGGAGTCAGAGCTGCTTCCCGGAGACTGGCAAATGCCAGTTTTCCTGCTGAAGTTCTGACCAAGAAGGCAAGATTCACCTTGGAGGAGAGGTAGATGGGAGCTGCCTACTGAAGCCAAGATCTTTCTGCTGAAACCCTGGCAGGAGATGGCACGCTGAGCAGGCAGAGCTGCCTGAGGTCTGTGCTTTAGCCAGTGAGCCACAGCACAAAGTGGAGGATGAACCTTGCCTGGGAGTGTTTTGAAACAAAAGACAGTATCTCACTTTCAAAAGACAAGAGCACGTTCACTGGTGGTGAACACTGGAGACGAACACCCAGCCGGGCCAGCTGCAGTGGGGAGAGATGGGACTTGAGATCAGCTCAGCAAAGGGGAACTGCAGGCCTTGCCCAGCTGGAGTTCTGCACTGATGCCTGCCAGGGAAAGCAGTTCCATTTAAAAGCTGCTTTCTGCATAAAGGAGGGAGCAGGATACACGTAATGCTCTTGCCTATTTTAAAAGGACTTGGAATAGCTGGAAGGACACATAAAGGGGAAAAATAAACTGTGTTTAATCCTAGAAGGCTAAGATAGCGTGCCTCTGGAGGCTTGTGTGCAGGACATTCCTCAATTGTCCTGCAGAAAAGAAATACGAGTGAAATACACAGCAAATAGCTCCACAGGAGAAGAAAGACTGGGGGAGATGTCTCCTGGCTCTTAAACAAGCTCCTTGCAGCAGAGACAGGGCCACGGGCAGCCCCCTTGTAAAGCAGCCTCTTAAACTGTCTGCTGTGAATAGCACCCATGCCCTGCACCCTGCTTCCTCCTAGGGCCACCACTGCCTCCTTGCTTGATGTTTGCTCACATTCAGGGTATCTGCAGAGGAAGAAAGAGCTGAGCTCAGATGATCTGCTACCAGACCGAGCCATGGGACACCCAGCCCGGCCTGTCCCTGGTCCTGCTGAAGCAAGGGTGGGTCTTCCAGACAGTGCTCAGCTGAGTGTGTCCAGGTACACACTGCAGGCTTGTGGGTTATGACCACGCAGACATTCAAACAGCCCAGACACCCAGGACTGCTCACAGAATGTGGAGTCCCACCTGAATTTGGATCCTACACTTTGGTGATTTCACATGAGTGGTCCAGTCTATGTGGAATAGCTCCACATTGACAGCAATACACAGAGGTGAGGCATTAGAAGACATTCTCTTACATGCTGTGATTCTGCATTGCTAAGCAGACTGCAGAAGCTGTTAGTGATCTCTGAGGTCCCTACAGATTTATGCATCCACCTTTGAGAGGCAGAGAAGTTGGGATAGGAGATAGAGACCAGAGAGCCCTGCAAGAAACAGGAGCACAAGAGAAGCTTCAGCAAAGGAAAGACAGTACACTCCTTGCACCGAGGCAGAGCCAGTAGGTGCCTCTCAAGGAGACTGTTCAGGGTGCTCCTTTTCCCTTGGCAGCAGAGCAAGTGCATCTGCTAATGAATAGGGCCCTTAGAAAGGCAAAGAATTTTTTCCTCCCTGCACATATTCAGAGAAGCAGAGAAGTTGTTTTTGTTGGGTTTTTTTCTCCTCCCTCTTTGAGATTCTTTCATTTGTGATTTCTAATCATCATTCCACTCTTTTTTCCCCCCCTTTTCTTTACTCCCCATTTGTGAGCCACCCCCCCAGGCTTGGCACCGCTCCAGACCCAATGAACTCCAGGAAGGTTTTTTCCCCTCCTTTCCTCACCACCACCACCTTCTCCTCCCTATTCAAACTGAACTTGTGGACAAAATTAACGCTGGCACTGGGTCATTGTCCTTCCCCTCCCCATCAGAGGATTCCGAGAGAGGATTAAATTAATCTCATACATTGACTCACTCCCGGGTGCTGGCCTGGCCTCCTGCCATGCAACGAGAAGGCATCAAGTGCAATGTCCCAGCAACATGTTTCTGCAGTGACTTCCTATGCAAAGGCAGCAAAGGACCCGATTAGGGAATGGGTGGTTCTATATTGTGCCATGTCAACACAGTCACCACGTTTAACACGTTGCCTTGATCTAAAAGGAAAGAAGAAAAAGAAAAAAAAAAAGTGAAGAAAAGTAGAAAGCCTAGACGCCTCGAGGGAATGGACAGTCCACCCAAGCCAATCACTTAACTGCTTCTGCATTAGCTCATTTGTTAATTAATACTTAAGCAAAGAGTACTGGAAGCTCTGTCGTGGCAGAAGGGAGGCTACTGGGAGTGGGACTTCCTGGAATGACTTCGGCTCTCCTCCTGCGTCCCATATATTCAGATCATCAGTACCCACAGTGCCCTCCTAGGAGCCATCAGTGCCAGCCTGCCCAGCATCAGCAGCTTCTGAGTGCTTCATAAAGGAGGACAACCATCACTGCTGCCATTCAGCATGTGGGGAAACTGAGGCACCAAAAAACACAGTGATTACCAGGAGCCCACACTAGTAAACAAATGGGTTACTTTGGAGCTTTAGTTGCTGAAAATACCATCTCACTGCTGTCATCTCTGAAAAGATATTGCTGAGACTCAACTGCTTGGATAACTCTAATGAAATAAAGCTGATCAGCTGCATGTGCAACTCCATCATCCTTCACTGAGTTGCACAAAGCTACTTCTGTCCAAGGATGTCAAAATTTTGGGCAGACAACAAGGCCCCACTCAGCAGAGTTTTTGAGTCCTATGAAACAACATGAGTTGACTTTGATGCAGCACATTCTTTAAGTGCTAGTGAGTTTTAATTGGTAAAGTCAACCTCAAGACTTTCAAAGAGTCAGGTGAACATTAAAGACAGAAATGCACAGATGATTGAGGATGACAATTTGCCATCCATGAGGAGCACATGTAACACATTTCTGGTATGCAGTGGCACTCATTCAAGGCTTGGAACACCAAGGTGTATGGATATAGAAGAGCTATCATCAAATAGCTACAGTGGATGTGGTAACAACATAATCCTTAGGGGCACAGGCTGAGGGAGAGCTGTAGAGCTCTGCCAGATTAGCTGTGCTGTGGCTGTGCTGCTGCAAAGCCAGCTAACATAAAGCTCATCTGCGCAGCCAAGGCATCCTGGTGGCTCTGAGTGAAGAACTGTGGCTATTCCTCATTCTGTCACAGATACCTCCACATCCTTCAGCAACACTGCCACAGCTTCTCATTTCTAGGTGAAGCTAATACAGCCAGGTACATCTTCCAATCCCATTCACCACCACCCTTCATAAGCAACCTGGCAGAAAGGAAGAGGTCACTGGGAAGAAATAACTGGAGAAAAATTGAAGAGGCAAGACATGACCAGAGGGTAAAACCTTTTCTGATCTATCCCAGGCAGCAAGTGTTAGGGGAACAAATTCTCATTCCTGCCTCAGACTCTCAGTTGACGACTGAACAGCTCTGAAACAATCCACAGATAGCAAACAATTCCAGTCACAAACACCCAGGCACAAATGTCTAGGTGGTTTGTCAGTGCTCAATTAAATCCTGTGCTGAATAAAAATGTTAAAAATGCATCACATTGTGGCTTTAAATAGTCTCTTGTTGGAGAAATTGGTCTCACTGCCAACTCGCGCTTGGGTAAACTCTGTTTTTGCCACTACTGGGATTCTCTGAATGTCCATCAGGCAGTTGCATCACACACTGAATAGTTTGGCATTACCTCATGCCTTAAGGAAAAAGGCAGAAGAAAATGAACTAGCAGCCTGTTTTCTCTGTCTACTTATTTATTTACTTTGGTGAGGGGCTTTTTTATTTGCTCTTGTTTTGGGGCTATTTTTTTGTCCTTATCCCTCCTGAGCTAAGGGTAACTTGAGTGCACAGTAATAAAAAAGGTGGTGAGTACTTGGGAAGTGTAAGTGGGGATGTGGAAGGCAAGGGAGAGAAGAAAAAACGTGAGTCAAAGGATTAAATCCAAATTCCAGTCTGGGACTTTTTAACGAAGATGGAATACTGACTAGTTGAGCAAATTAAGCTTTTTCAAGGGGGTCTGGGGAAGCGATTGGTTTCTATCCAAGCAGAAAATGTCATTGTTCTCCATCGGTACCAGTGAAAATAAGAGAGACAAAACACCCCCAACCCTGCTCTGAGAAATCTGAAAGGATAGGAGAACAGACAAGGACAAACAAGCAATTAAAAGGAAATTGCTTCTCCCTCCCCCCCAACCTTTTCTTTCTTACCAAATGAAAGTGGAAAAAATTGATTAGGAGGTCAAAAGGAGGAAGGACCGAACAACTGCATCACATGCAGTGCCATGTGAAACAGCTACTCTGTTCCACCAGGGTGTGGGCAAAAACATGCTGCAGCAACGGGGCTGAAGACCTGCAGGAATGGACAAAAACTCACTTCTCAACCTGCTTTGGTTGAGCCGCCTTCTTGTCTCTGAAGCTTACTTTCACAGTTACAGTTTCTCTGCCTAAATAAACCATCACTGAAAACTTAAAAAATTTTCACATATGTTGTTACTGCCTCATCAAGACACCAGGCCAGCACTTTATTCCTCCTCCTCTACCATCTTTGTCGCTGTGGTTTCCCAGAGGACAGCTAGCATACACTGACCAACACCTGCTCAGATCTTCAGCCTGAAGTCACTGCCTGCATAGCAGGTCAGCAAAGAGAAAGTATGCCCTCATCTCTCTCACTGCAATAGCTAGTCCCATATCCTACTCAAATCTGGCCTAATCAGTGGATTAACTAATATTATCCTGGCAAAGCAGATAAAATAAAAAGGATGCTCAATGTTTGTTAACTGCTGCCCTTCTAGCACAGAGCTGTGGACAGTGGCTTTGTTAACTGCTGCTATAGGATTCACACAGGGACTTCATTTGGAGCCCAAAGCACAACAGCCACACAGGAGAAGAGGGACAATTCATGGGACACTAAGTATAAACTTTATTTTAGCTATAGTGCAGTACCTTTTAAGGAAGCAAAAACTTTGTATCAAATCTAGATTCCCTTTATGCCCAGTGGTCTGCAGCTTCAAAGGATTCGTTCAGCTCTGGATGGAAATATCTCAAGTCATACCCAAATCACCTGACAATTCGATACCCACTGAAAGTGGGTAAGGAGAAAAACAGGTTAATAGAAATAATTTTTATATAAAAACCTGTTTGTTTCATTGAATCAGAGTGAACTCCTCCCTAAGCAAGCAGCCCAGCCTTAACAGTGGCCACAGCAGTAGCTAGACAGAGCACACAGATGTATGATACTTCTCTCTTATATTCTTCCAGTCTCCAGCTCTTTTCAGCCCAGGAACTTCCCAAGAGAGGCATTTTCAATGGTTGGTAACCCTGGCTGGATTTCTCCTTTCTGAACTTCTCCAGTCTTCCCTTAAACACAAGTAAAACTTTAGCGTCTACACCATCTTTTGATAAGAAGACTCTCAGTCTTTAATCTGTAAAGTATTTCAGGTGCTATTTAAAACACCAGGCAATGATGTACATCATCAGTTGATGGTTTGCAGGGCCTGCAGAATTCTCAGCTCATCTCTGTTGAAAACAGTCTTTAACACTCTACATGTGGGGAAATCAGAACCATCTCTTCTCCACATTCAAGCTGTCTCATACGATGAGCTGTGGTAGTGAATCTTAGGCAGCTCTGCTGAGCATACACAGCATTGGAGATCCTAGAGGGTATTTTGCCAAAGCAGCTGGAAACCCTCTCCAGACACCCACCATTTCCACCTTACATTACAATATACACCTATGCACAGTTTGGACAGTGATATCCACACAACCACGACAATCGTGCATCTCGTCAGCAAAACACTATGAGAAATCATATCAAACCTCCCAGATTTCTTGAGAAGCTTGAAGTCAGTACATTTGTAAGCATTTGCTAGAGGTCAGCATATTCCCAAAGAAAAGTGAGAGAAAGTCTCATTGATTTGAAATACAACCACTCAGAATTTTGATCGAAGTGAGAAATCTAAGATATATTGTTAAGCTCCGCTTCAATATTTCTAATTCATATATGACTCCGAAAATGAAGTGACAAATTTGTTGTGAGAAACACATTGGTAATGCAAAGGGAAAAGCCAGATGAACTCCTACAAAGTGGGAAGGCTGTTTCCAGCATCTCTCCTGTTTGACGCTCATAACCAAGAAAGCTTTCTATAGTAATTTAAACTGAGCCAGGCGACCCATGGCCAGCAGCAGGGCTTCATCCTTCTGACACTTGTTTCACCACACACTCTCTACACACTCTGGTGCTAGAGAGGTTTATCCTGGGGAAACTCCACTGGCATAAGGCATTACTGACACCAAATGTTTAGAGGAGTTCTTGCACGCAGGAAAATGAGAATGTATTTTTATATTAGACAAAAAAAACACTTAAAAAGACCTAACCTCCTGCACATCAGAGAACAGGCTGAGAACTCATTACCTCCAACTGAAATCTCCCTTGAGGATGTTTGAGACCTTATAATTTTTTATATTTTTTTTTAAATTTTTTTCTTAACTAAAGCATTTGTTATTGATCCTTGCTGGAGGTAGTACACTTATCCACCTGAGATATTAAATCTGTATATTACTAGTTTATATAATTAAGTGATGTCAATATATAGAAGTGGCTTCATGATCACTTACAAGTGCCATAAAGACATTCCTAGGGAAGTTTGAGGAGAAGCAGGGCAATCAGTCTGCACCAGGCTTTCATTTTGCCCAATGAGCCTTCGTTCAGAAGAGCCAGGTTCAGTAACCAGAGGTCCTGGGTAACCCAGAACAACGATGCCTCACTCGTATGTCCCAGGCTTTGACTGGTACTACGGCAACAGCTAAGCCTGGCTGGGACATTTTCATTATACTCTCAGTGCTTGAAAACAAACAAATTTGTACAACGCACACAAACAGTCTTTTCTAATCTCTTTTAATGGCACTCTGAAGACCAGGCTGTCAATTGTCCACTGTGTTCTCAACAATTTGCTAATGATAATTAAAGATGCTCAAAGTTTGCCAACTATTTCAGCACTCTATTTAACCAAGAAGATAAGGGTTCAGGACGAAAGCAAATTAAATTAACTTGATCCAAGGAGGAGGTGTGACCTACAGAGGAATCCATAAGGGCATAAAGATAGCAAAGGCAGAGTAAAATGTTCTCTAAACAGCACAACAGATACACAGAGAGATGATGCCAAAACCCTGGAATGAGATTACAAAAGCAGGAAAATGAGCAGATTCTTTTTTCCTTTCTCTCTATAGGATTCCATCCCAAAGAAGTTGCTTAGACGACAACAAACCATTGCCATGTAATCTGTGTATGAAGAAAAACAAATCTGTGCTGTAGTAATAGAAAGATCAAAATATGGGTTGTTTCCCCCTGCCCCCACCTCTGGATGAGAGAAATAAAATACCTTGAGTGCTCATTTCTGCAGGAAAGGACCATATTTCCCCCATAGGCTGTGAGATATTGGGCATGCAGCCCCCAGAAAACAGAGAAAGAGAAAAAGAAGAGAAAGCAACTGTAACTGGAAGTACGGCTTTCACTGCTCTGAAGTTTTGTTGAATTAAGAGTCCTGTATAAATTCCTGATTCCAGAGAATGATTCAAGGCATTGAGTTGACCACTAAAGCTATGAGTTTGCATAGTTATTTTTAATAAAGTCTGCTGTGGCAATACAAAAAAGGTAACAGACACCAGTCTATGGTGCATTTTTCCCTACGTTGACATACATAGCAGGTAACCAAGGGTACACCTGTCCCCTTCCAAAACCGAACTCGTTGCCTCACAGGAAACACATTTCCTTTCTGAAGGTCACCAACCCTTCCAGAAGTTCTTCTGCCATGATCCAGTGTGATCATGTGCTTGCTCCCAAAAGTTTTATGGAATTTCATCAAATTCACTCACTTTCTGTGAGCTCCATACATGCAAAATTGCAGCTGTGACCTCTTAGTAACCTTAAGAATTAGGCTCTTTGTACTTCTATTGTTTTGTTGCATTATTTTTTAAACCTGTTTATTACCTGAGTGTGTTCAAAGCAGTGGACCAGCTTCCCAACAGAAAATAAATAACATGGAGAACATGTTTCTACCAAAGGGGAGGAAGTCTTTTTTGTGAAGAATAGTCTTGCCTTATACCTGAAGGAGCTTTACCTGTCCACCTGTTTTCTGAGCACACCACATTCAACTTCTGCTTATTTCACTAAGTTCCAACGACTTCAGCAAAACCCACTTGGCAGGATTATGTCCCCTTTCTGTGGGCAAAATAGTAATTTGCAAAATAGTAATCTGTTCCAGCAGATTTCCTTCCACATCATTCTCAGCTAGAAACTCAGGGAGAACACTGTGTTGATTCACTGCCATTTTCTACCCAGTGAATGGTCAACATCACCCA
Source organism: Manacus vitellinus (assembly GCF_001715985.3). Classification (NCBI taxonomy): domain Eukaryota; kingdom Metazoa; phylum Chordata; class Aves; order Passeriformes; family Pipridae; genus Manacus; species Manacus vitellinus. The sequence continues at coordinate 5,113,861 of NW_021940207.1, read as the reverse complement.
AACAAACAGCTGCATCTGAAAAGTTTCCTAAGTCTGTAACAAAATAACACACAGGGAGAAAGCCCTTTCCATACAGCAAGAAAAATTACAGGAAAATTGTTCTCACAAGTTACAGAGTCTGTCCTATATTAAATAGGCACGTTTTTTGCTTATATGAAGTTTCACTTATGCTCAGAATGTAAGATGAATTTCACAGTAAGGAAAGAGAAGGTCAAAGAAATTCACATCTACCTGTGCATCTATACACACTGTTAGAGACACATTAGAAATGCCAGTTGGCTGTGAATCCACACAAAAGAAACCCAAAACAAACAAACAAAGAAAACATAGATGGAGGGAAATGATCCTTGAGAAGAAAACAAACAGAAACCCAAACAAAAACCAACCAACCAACCAAAACACAACAAAACAAAACAAAAAAACCAAAACAAAAAAGAAAACACAGCAAGCACACAGAAAAACAAACAAACAAACAAAACCAAAGGAAACTGTCCTGGCTGTGAACAGATGGCTCTCTAGGACCCTGGAAGAGGAAGGTTATACCTCCCCTCCCCTCCATCCTAGTAATTGGTAAAGCCAGATCCAAAGCCTATTTGAGTCAGTTGGTGTTTTCGCCTCTTCGCCTGATATAGATGGAGCTATAAACCAATTTGACAGCTACACGTCTCCAAACCCTTTTCATAAAGTCAGTCTAAAGTCTTCTCCCAAGTAACAAGTGACAGAAAAAGAGGAATGGCCTCAAGATACACCAAGGAGGTTTAGATTGGATGTTAGGAAAAACATCTTCACTGAAAGGATGGTCAGACATTGGAACAGGCTGCCCAGGGTTGAGTCACCGTCCCTGGAGGTATTTCAAAGACATGAAGATGTGGCACTTAGGCTTGGCAGTACTGGGTTAATGGTTGGACTCAATGATCTAAGAGGTCTTTTCTAACCTAAATTATACTATGATTCTAAAACACCACATCTTTAGAGAAATACTAAAAGAATATATTTCAGTCTTAGAAGACAGCAGCCAATAAGATCACATACTGACTGCATGTTTGTAATCCCAAGCTTATATAGATATGTTTGCCTAAATTACATTAATTTACCATGCAATTACATCTTTGTTCTAAAGGAAAATTCTCATAAATCCAGGATATTTAGCTATTTTCTTTAATACTTCACTTACAAGCCAACCAGATAGATGGGCATCTGACCTGTGTTTAGGGAAAAAAAAAGGGTTAACACTAACTGCCAAGCTGGCAGAATAAAGTAATTGAATGTGATGTGCCTGTGGAAGTGCACAGGCAAAAAAAAATTGAACAGTATTCCTTAATTCTTAAATCACACCTTTCCTCCTCCAAATGACTGGGAATATAAACCAATAATCAGAGAGCCTTATTAAATGCCAATTTTTAATCTGGCCATATCGATGCTCTATTAGCTCCTACTACTTGAACTGTTTCTATAAAATACATTTTTACTAAGTTTCAGATAATTACATTTTCTAAGAAATTCAAACTTTTGCAGAAAACAAAGCCACAGTCAAAAGCCATGGAAGCCTCCTGACTGTAAATATATATTTCCAACACAATTTCAGTTTTAGCATCATTTATTTTAAAAATATTTAAAATTTGTTCAGCAAATTTTTCAAATCAGCAACACTTGCCTAAGCTGTTTTTCCTTTATAAATTTTATCTCATCTACTAATAACCCAGGAAGTCTTTCATGTAAATATTTCCAGGTTTGAAAACCTGCAGTATCATATTTGCAGGTTTTGATGTTAGCACTTTGGGGTCAAATTGTCTTTTTTTTTTTTTTGTCTTTACTTTCATCCTGCCAAACTCATCAAAAGTAGGAGCCAATTCTCTACCAAAACACCACGCATTTCACATTCATCTCGGATTCTTTCTGACCAAGTAGAAATAACTCCAGGAAGCAGAGGGAACTCAGCCCACAGCACTCCTTGCTCAGAATGTATTTGACTTGAACCAAGTATTTGGCTCGGCAGTGACAAATCAGGACATAAGGTGGCATTATTGCCCTTCCTTAACTGTCTGCAAGGCCAGAGTCCAGATCTGCATGTCAACAGCGCTACAACCAAGCTGTTTGGTATTCCAGAAACAAAACAAAACAATAAAAAAAGATCCAATGAGAAAATCAAGTCTGCACCAAAATGCATTCAGAATACTACACAGAGCCAAACCCTGACTGCTCCCCAACTTAAAATTTTCCCCAAATACTGTGTGCATAAAGTGGTCTGACTGAAAAAATCACTACTAGGCTTATAGTGCATTAATTGTACAGGACTTCTAAAATAACATTTTGAAAAACTGGACTTCATTTGTATCCTTGGCTCCGTGTTCAGTCGTGATTGCCCACAGCAGGAACTCCCATCAGATTTATGCAGATACTTGGAACAAGAAATGAGAAAGCAGTTGCAAAGGGTACAGAAACTTGGTTTGCATATTTATCTATTTTCAGTTCACACAAATGATTTGAAGCTTTTTTTTTTAAGAGAGCTTATAGCTGTACATATCAGGTACAGCCTTGAAACTGCAAAACAGGAAACCAACTTTTCCTTTGTCTTGTTCAAACTTGCAGTGTGTTTGGATTGAGAACCATCCTTTTTGTGTGATATCACACCAGTAGTATGATTTGATTTAGTTCAAACCTAGAAACTAGAGGAATAAGCCTAGAAGAGTGACAAGAAGGCAAAAGGCAGTTCAAGTGATGATTGCTGGGTTTGCAGAGGATGCACCATCCCAAGATCTGGCAATACACACTTACTTGAGAATATCCTAGCATCCTGCAAAGCTCAGTATTGCTCCAATACTTCTCAACGTTTTATCAGTAACCTGGTAATAAACACAAAAGCTCTGATAGTAAAACACACATATCTCTGAGTAATAAATATTAGAAAGTGGTCAAAAACCCTCTGGGAGTTGGACCATTCAAACAATTCATTTTACTATCTGCATATGTAAAATTGAGGGAAAGTACAATACTCTGAAGAGCACTGGTGCTTAGAAGGAATTGGAGAACACAGCGAGCAAGAAACTCAACATAAATTTCTCCAATACTGTTGGGACAAAAGGAAAAAAAAATAATGTTAAGGATGTGTGAAGAGGAGTGTTGTGGTTTAGGAAGACACTGGGGAGAGAGGAGGGTTAAGTATAAAAATAATACCAACTGGTCAAAGACACGGGACTGCAACCTGGCAGAGGCAAAGAGAGATCAGTCTGTTCATTCTACCAAGAGAGAAGACTAGAATAAGACCAACAGGCACATGTTTCCAGTGCCAGGTATATACAGGATCCTTCCTTCAACAGTTGGAAGCTACTGCTCACAATGAGAAGAAAGTGAAGACATCAATTAACACCAACAATTAAACACTGGAACCATCTCTCACAAAGTGATACCCCCCTCTAGTAATTCAAAATCAGGGCAGGTGCCTTTTGGGAGAGAATGTTTTAATCACATATAAAACCTCAGCATAGAGAGAACTAAGAAAATTGACTATTTGGTGTCAGAGGCAAAGCTGTCCCTTTCAGGTCTAAAGCTCTGTAAACACGTGGTTCTATAAAACATAAAATTCACTGTAATATTCCCAATTATCCAGATTCATCCATTCATTTCTCCTAATAAAATAGGTTCATGTCTAATTTTTTATTATGCATCTAGCATGAAACTCACAAACATAAGGTCCATGGCTGTATGAATACAGGTTTAAAGAGGAAAAGCTCTGCAGGTGTAACACAGACTGTCAGTGTTCTCATCTGCAAATCTTGTGCCTTTTGAACACTGAGACACGGGAGCCAAAAATAAGGAACAGTGAGAAGCACCTAGTGAAAAACCATCAGAAATCCAAGACAGCTCTGAAAAGTGTTTGTTTGTGTTTGGTTACCGTGGTGGTGGCAGTTGGGGTAAGCTCCAATTGCATCTGACCCATTGCACCACTTCACTGAAAACAGGCTCATTGCAGTCCAAGAGATGCCAAGCACAAAGGCAAATTTAACTAAGCACCTATCTCTGGTTCCATTAATCATGACCTCTGGACGACATTTGGATCCCACTCTCCTCTTGTCCTTCTTGTTACGACTCTGAAGGGCCTCTTTTGTCAGGTCCATTCAGCCAGGACCACCATCTCCATGAAAGCACCCTGTGTGGCACTGGCTCACTGTCAGACATGGCTCCATTTCATTCCATCACCAAGAGTCCCTTGACATGGTTATTAATCATGGCCTCACTGACAGGGCACTGAACTGTCTGGAGATGAAACTTCACATTCCCATCCAGAGCTCCCCAGGTAGGACATGGAATTTGTTTCATCTTTGTGTAATCAAGAAGTGGAGCACATTAGGGGAGCGAATTAACCCCAACTTCAGGTTCATAAAGATGTCCCTGCTCTGTTTAATTAAATCTGTCTTAAAACCTCCTAATCCGAAACTAAAGACTTAATAATGTTCAGGAACCTCTTTTTCCTTACAATACATTAGTATAATCTGCTGACAGCTTAATATTGAAATAAACATGTTGCTCCTCTACCTGACCTGGCCAGTACAAAGACCAAAAACCACACTAAGATCAGCTTCTCACCAAATGGCAAGCAGACAGTGCACCATGGATGTCATGTACGTCATTAGTCTAAAAACCTTTTAGATTAATGCTGCAAAGTGTCAAAGCCTGTCCAAAGCCAAAAAAAAAAAAATAAAAAATAAAAAACAGGAATGAAAGCAAAAACAGGGTGTGAAGATTTGATTCTTTCCCTGAACGTGCAGAGACCTGTCCTTTTAGATTGAAGATGGTAAACCCTTACCCATGGGTTTTAGGTATTACACATTCCTCTGAGAGAGTCCTGAGGCACCAAATATCACTTCAGGTCTGTTTCATAGTGGTCAGAGAGAAGCTCTGCTCAGGCTCTTCAAATCTGGAGAAAAATATTGTTTTGTAACTAATTCTTTAAGAAAAGTGAAGATTTGTTTCAGATTATGATTAGCAAAATTCAGACCCAGATCAGAGCTTCCTTCCCTCCATTAAAACATAGATAGTTGGATTTGGAATTTTGGTACCAGAAATGAAGTATTCTGGAATATTGATCTCAGCATCTGTTTAGTCCCAGGGTGTTCAAAACCATCATCAGAATTTTAGAAGGTAGCTTGTGGAGAGCAGAGTGACTCTACATGAGATCTTTGAGAAGGCAACCACATCAAGAGAAAAGCAGTGAGATCCAGCTTTGGAGAGGAAAGACAGGAGGAATAAAGCACAGATGTACAGAGGCAGCAAGGCAGGCTGTAAGGACTGCCAGCCCACACTCAAAGTGATGCATGGGAGGCAGACCCATTCCTATTCCTCTGCATCTGAAACCCATAGTTACATCCAGGTCCAAATGAGGAAGGGGACAACTCTTAGTGTTTCCCCCTTGCTAAGACGTCCTGCATGGCTCAGAGACAGAAGACAGGGAGAAATGTAGAAGACTTGGACACAGTAAACACAGCATCCAAATAGAACACAGAGCAGATAGAAACGGTTTCTGCTCTTTCTTTCCCTAAGAGGATTATGTCAGCAGGGCCTGGCTGGCGTCTGCACCAGAGCTAAGCACCAGTGACCACGGCAGCCAGCCTTGCCCTCCTGTCAAAGGGTTTCATTAAGACTTTGGTTCCCTGTTGCTCACATGGCGGCCTGCACGTGCTCCCTAAATATCCTGAATCCACTTCCAAGGTATTTGCTGATAAAAAAATCTCTTCCACCCCCCTTGCCTCTCCTCCCAAGGACCTGGGGCCACAGCACAAGTCACCATCCTGCTGAGAAATTTTCATTACACCAGGAGGGGACAGAGGACTCAAGCTGAATGTGTATTATCAGAGAGGCAAAGACCTTACAACTGTACTGGCTGCAGAGCCACACCACGAGTTGGCACCTTGGAGCCACTGTCTGGGTTCCCCTCCTTGCTGAAGGGGTATTTCAAACCTTAGAATTAAATAAATATTTCCACATCCCAAACATGAAGAGTGACACTTGTATCTTGGTCTTCTCAGGCCTGCCTCTGCCCTGTGTTCTCAGACAGCCAGAACAGTCATGCAGATTCAAGGGCATGAGACTGATTTGGCTCAAAACAGGCAAGTCAAAGGACAGTCCCACCCATTTCAAATAATACCACAAATGTTTAATCTAGTTTTGAGATGAAAGTGAGGGATTTTCATCACTAAGCTCAGAGAGAGAAAAGTCAGGAACCTCCTCATCAGTCACACAGTTAAAACCTTCAGCTGCAAAGAATGACACATTGTGGTCACAGAGCATGCAAGTGAGGATGGATGTCCCCAGATATTTAGCTCCCCAGCAACCCAGGAACAAGAGATAGCTCTACTCATCTCTATTCAGGTAAGACTAAGCATTAATACTTCCAGCAGAATCATTCAATGAATCTACATGGATACCATATCATCTCTTCAATCTCATTTCTCTGTTACCAACTTGAATAAAACCAAAATAAAACTGTACAGATGACTTAAAAGCACTTACATTTACAAAATGCAGCACATAAAGTTGCATATACTCTTTCAGGATAATCATCACTTGTCAAAAATCACTTATAAATCCCTTTAATTTGAAAGCACAGATTCTGGTTCAATTTCATGTTACTAGTTTCTGTAGTAGCAACTACAGCTCAAAGGAGGAAACAAAGCACCAGACAAGTTGAATACACCATCTGATGTGGGACTCCCAACATTTTTTCAGTACTTCTCACACATGACACCTGCCTTTCTACAGATGTTCAGTATGAGACCAAAAAAAGGTAACCATAAGTTGGGATATTTGGAAAGAATATGGGTTTTTTTCCTAAAAAGAAATACTAGAAATCTTTTTATGAAACTCCCTCAATTATTTGGCACTTTTCTTTCATTCTATCCCAATTTGCGTTCTGTCACTGGAGAAGCCATGTTTCGTTCTTTTTAATTTGAGGACTTTTTTTTCTTCCTCTTTCCAAAGATTGAAAAATTTGAAGAACCCAAAAAACATTAGCAAACCTATTAATTTTTGGGAGGGATGACGAAAAGTGGTAGCCTGTAAAGTGCTGGATTAGGTCCAATAACATATCTTTGAATTTCTATGGCGCAGTACGTGTGGAAAAGTCAAAGAAACTATAAAAATATTAATATTTCCTATTTAAAAGTCAGAGAATGTTTTTTAAAATCTATTTCCTTTTTAAACAGTTTATATTATATTGTATTTTTCATTTGATTCTCCTTAAAGCTTTAAATTTCTTATTTGCCCAAACATTCAAGAACAAACCCTTTCAGAAGCACTCAGGAAACTACGCATGCATAAACCCAGCACTGCTGGAACTATCACAGCAGCTTCACCAATTATATTCTTGCCTATCAATGAGATAACTTAAGTCCTTCTCTTTCTATAACCATTTAATCCTTTGCCAAAGAAATATAAAGCTAATGCTTACAACCTAAGATGCAAAGTAGGTCTTGACTCCAGGGTTAAATTAAGGATCCAAGCAACAGTAATAAAGATGATAATCTGACACATTTATAGGTATCAGGTTACCTGTACATGAACACACACACTGCTGATAAACATATGTTACAAACTACCAATTCACAAGTGACTGGATGCAGCGTGCCTGTAACCCAAGTCATAAATCTGACTGTCCCAGTGACAGAAGGGTATTTCATGACTGGTGATTGCCTGAGGTGGCTTGAGTTAGTTTCACTTGCACCTCAGACAGCACAACATGTTTTTGAGAGCACCAGGCAATGCTGCCATCTCTTTTGGACATCTCCTTGTCTGCCCCAGATGGCAAGAAGCCCAAGCAGAATCAGTCAGGACTCAGCCTGGAGAGCATCCATAGGCACAACAGGTCCAGGCACAGGGTTGGGGCAGAGCACACCACTAACCATTGCTAATGCTGGCCTTGAACACTTCCAAGACTCAGCCCAGTAATTCCTGAGCATCTTGGCACCCTACATCTAAGGCACAGACAGGAAATAAATATTTAGAAAGGGCACCCCGAAGTCAGCACTTGGTACTCAAGAGTTTAGTTTTCTGATAAAATCTTGAGATGGAACACTAGAAATGTAACATAGACCTTCTCCCAGCCCTCTCCTTATTTGTGTGACAGCACCTTAACATTCTGAAAAATCTCTGGGCTTCTGACCATTTGTGGTCTGCTTCCCAGATATGTATCTTGTAAAGTCAGTATGGAAATCACACTGAAACATGGTCTGCCAGTCTAATAACATTTAAGAAATGACCACAGGAGTCACTATTAATTGAAGCACAACACAACGATGGGGATCTTTTTGAGAATATCCAGTTATATATGGTTATATGTGTGCAACATAAGCATAATGCCTATGTCTAATTCCATTGTATTGTAAACAAGTACCTCTGTCTTAAGGGAAAGTCACCAGTATGAACCCGCACTGCATACAGCATCGTATTCTGCTTTATATGCACAAATCCCAGTGTAAAGGCAGATGGAGGGGCCAGTTGTGTTAAAGACAGGTGATTATGTCACAGGTTTGGGGTTTTGTTTTATGTTTTCTTTACCAGCAAATTGTCCATTAACTTTACTGAGAGCAGAAAGCAAAAGGAGAGGAATTTGTGAAGTTGGTAGCCCATATGGCTGGTAGTTAATCTGTGTCTAAGCAGCAGGTCGCATGAGCCAGGCTGTCTGTTGGGGTTGTTAGTAACCTAGGGGCAGATCATGGAGCAGCAGGGAAGAGGATAAACTCAGCCTACAAATACAGTCAGGAATGTGGCAGGAAATTATTTTTGAAAACATAATCTGAAGCGTAATAGCAACAATCAGACGGTCAGACCATGTGTAAGAAATCTATCTGGACTCAGGGTACACAACAGGAGTGCACACAAGTGTGTGATAAAACAGATTGGGCATATATGCCTGTGTCCATACATACATACTAAAAACATACTCTGTTCAAATAAAAAGTGCAGGCACATTTGAGTATATCTAGACAAACACTGCCTTCCCTACAATTCTAAGCAAAACAAGAATAAGTTATTTGCTTATACCTTCATGCAAGCCATCTGCCACATAGCTTTATAAAATTATTAGTTATGTCAACACCAAAGAGCAAAAGGCAGAATTAGAAGAAACTAAGAGGTTCAGGCAATGAAAAAAAAATTTTTAAAAGGGAAAAAAATCATGAGGCAAGCCCCAGGTCATAAGAACAGCACAGGAGTAAGACTTTGCAGCCTCAGTACAGACTGTGACAATGGACAGGGAGCAACACAACAGATAGCCAAGAACCAGTTGGCACAGACAATCTGCCTAAGACAACCTGGAGCAGGTCTGTAGGGTAGACCAAAAGAAGAAGCAAATCTAATTAAGTTTTCTGATTTAATTTTCAAAATGTTACTCAATTTTGATGATTTAAATTTTTTTACTGTTCAAGATGACAATAAGACAGCAAACAATTGTCGAGGCTGGAATGTTTTATTTTTAGTCATCTTTTTTAACTCATCACTGGCACAACCCCATTAACCCCCCAGCTATCACCACCTTTAGGATGAGAAGTGGTAAACATTGGACAAATTCAGCAACATGACAGAACACAGTTGGATAATCTGCCCTCATTTTGAGAATGGGTGAAAGTTAATCAATTAATCTTTATGAATACATAGATACAACAGCACCAATGGACCATTTAGCTCTACAACCTGTCTTCTTCTCCAACCAGTAGAGGATGTTCAGGAGAGAATGCAAGAGCAGGGCAATGCTTCAGCCATATACCTTTCTAGTTGTGAGGAATTTAAAGTTCAGGAACTTTTAGAAGCACTGCCTTTGTATTTACCACATGATTAGTGCACTAGTAGGATTTCTGTTTTAGTCTCAGCAAAGAGCAGCCCTCTTTACTGACCGTAACAAATTGCAAGGCAGTTCAACACAGAAGGAGAGACTCAAGACTTCCCATCACAAGTGACAGCTATTCTTCCCCAAACTTAAGCACCAGAACAAATCAAACATGACACATCATTTGTATTACATATTAGCGCACTACAGGAAAGCCAGAGTCACCAGTAAAGTGTGCTTTATAAGAAACTCCAGCACAGAAAGGAAGCAATATGGAATTATTTTTATACAATGACTCTGATATTTTTTGCAGCACTTGAAAACAGCATTTTTCTGAAAGTGGTAAAATGTTGAAAAGTGAGTGCAAAAGAAGGTGGTTTTTTTAAATAGGAAAGACTGCACCTTGTCTCAGGTGAGCACTAGAATGCTGTTCAGGTCCACACACAGTCAGGCAGTAGCAAAATTTTGACAGAAATAACATTCCTCTAGATTAGTGCCTGTCCCCAAAATTGTAGGATGACAGCAAAAAAGACAGGGAAGAGCTTCTCTTGAGAATAAAGATGAGCTTTGGAGGGGCATTAGATGCAAGGCAAATCTTAAAGGGAAAGAAGGTCAGCTTAAATGTGAAATAATCTCAAAAGAGGTTCTCCTATGAGAGACCTTTAGTTTGAAATCGACTGTATTTTACATTCAGCAAATAGGAGGAAAAAAGAGTCAGTAGTTGGGCAGAAGCCCTGGTGCTACTCTCTGGATCATCTCTGTATCTGACTACCAAGTTTCATAGGTGCTTGTCCCAGCACAGAAAGCCTCTGTCACACATTTTACTGCATCTCAGCCATCTCTCCTCTCTTAAGAAGGGAAGTCTTGCTTAGTGGGAAAGAATCTTTTCACAGTATCCTAGTGAAATGTAAGAGAAGAAACCAGTCTTCAGAGGATGAATGGAGTAGATCTGAGATCAGTATACCTTAAACCCTAGCAACTACAGGGCACTGCCATGTCCTTCACTGCACAGGTCTGCACACACCGCCAGCCCTGTCAGCAGCACTACTGATGCAAGTCTTAGGAGTGGAGTACCTCAGGAGCTAATTAGTACAGCTACACTGTCGGATCTGAAGGTGAACACGAATCTTTTTCCTCATCCTTAAATGTCAGACTCCACCTTAGTCAAATAATGTGCCCTCAAAAGACTATGTGTGAAGTGTCATCTGAATTTTAAGCTGCATGTGGGACTCAAAGCAAATAAGCTGCTGCTGAACATTCTTTGCTTCAAAAGTCCTACTCCTCAAGTTTTGCTTTTTTCCCCTTTTTCAGGTTCAGATACCCTATATAAGTCTTTTACTACACACACCTCTGTAGCTTGTTACCTTTAATTCACACAGTCTTTCTCCAGTAGTATCTTGGACCTGTAGAGTGACCTCAAAGATTCCAGCTGTCACAGTTCACAAATACTGCCATATTGGTCTAGAATTCAGTGGAAGATTTCTTCTAATACTTTAGTTCATATATGAGAAAATTTCTTCCCTCCTGCATTTGCTCCTCTCCCTTAACTATCAGGTCCTGCAATAGGTCAAAATACTTCTCTTTGCTGATAATCACTCGTTTCAGGTGAGCAAGGATGAGAAAAAGGAGATGCAGCTCTTCAGAGGGCCAGTAGCAGCTGCATGCTGGTCCTGGCATTCAGGCATGCACAGGCAGTGTGGGGGCAGAGTTTGACCTTGTAAATAAGTTATTTCATCAGGTGCTAGCTCTTAAGGGGAGACAGTATTGAGATCCCCAGCACTTCTGTACTGACTGCACAGCTCCCATCTCTGATGGGCTGAGGGTGCTTTGCACTGCTCAGTTCTTTAAAAGGCAAATGAAAACTGTCGAGTTAATGGGGAGGTTTTGTGCATGCTAATTATAGCACACAAAACCCCATTGTCTCTGTCCAAGGCTTCTGTTGTTACAAACCTTTTGTAACTCTACTAATGCCTTTAATATAAGCTCCTATTAATTGTATATTCAACTTAATTCCTAAGCCAGTGCTACTAGATTGCACTAGCCAGGCAGCTGACTATAATTACAGTGTGCTTATAGTGTGCTTAACCTGCATTTATAAAGCATGTTAATTCTCATGATTCTGTTTTAATTTGGTGCAGGATAGACAGCTTTTTGATTCTACTCCACTGATCTGATCTGGCGTAAGCAGGAGCCAGGTAACTACACCACGCTATCCAGGTAACTCTCTTGCTCTGGAAGGAGGTGACACGGTGCTTCATCCTCCCTTGGGTAACTGGAACCACACCAGCCCCTCCAGCTCTCTGCAAGATGTCTTCTTTCTTGCACATACTGGCTCATTAGAAACCTTTATCTCCAAAACAGCCACCCTGTTAGAAGGCACATACAGGAGTCCAGGGCAAACAGGAGCTCCTAAAAATGCCACAGATACTGAGGGATCCACAGCCTTCAAATAGTTTCCCTATCCATGAAGTCCCATAGTTTCAAGCCACTATGCAATATTTAAGCTATTCTAGAATCCAAATGAAGTACTTCCTCACCATTTCAGACCAGGTCTGGATTCCACAGATGAATGCAGACCAAGAGAAACAGCACTTTGTCCATTTGCTTCTTTGACTATACTGAAAACCTCAGAGAAGCACTGATAAAATACAGTACGTTGCATAAATTGGGAGAGAAGCCAATACTTTATTTACTCCTTTGGCTGTCAGCCATATGAATTGCCATTTTGGAATGACTTAAGAGCACTGAGGCATACAGGTCTTCCTGGTGCTACTGCCATGAGCTATAATAGGATCAGGGTGCACGCTACTTATGGGCTACAGAGGGCAAGTTGAGGGTGGGCCACATGCAACTGAGATGAGTTCAAACTTTAGGATGACAGTTGTGGCTTGGCTATATCCAGCACTGTCTCCACTTCCCTGACACTCCAATTAGCAGGTAGCTCCTACCTACAAAAGTTCTCCTGGCTAACAAACTGTCTCCACAGCAGGTCCTGCTTTACCTTCCCCTCCTCCTCCACCCTTCTCTTGGTTGCTAAGGAAATAATAAATAGCAAGTCAAGAAAGCCTTGTGGGGAGACAGACTGGAACAATTAATAATCTGTATCCCATGAAAGAAAAAGAAAATGTGATGTTTCCTCTGAAGAAGATTTAAGGAAGGTATTGAACATGGAAAATGCTGAAAGAGGCAAGTGAACTAATTTTATGTTCAAGGAGTGCAGGGCACGAAGCAATGAACTTAAATTACAAGTATAGTTTAAATTAGATATCAAGAAAAACCTCTGCAGTAAGAACAGTGGCATGCGAGAATTGGTTGGCAATGGATCTTCCATTCTTCTCTTTTTTTAAGAGCTGGTTAAATAAACACCCATCAGGTGTTTACGTAAAGAGCAGCTCATTTTAGGGAACACAGACAGGTCTAATGACTTCCCAGGATTTCTCACAGACATCTCACAGACATTCTTTTAATCTTTATATTACCTTTCTTTGTGTGTCTCTTTCTCTCTTATTAGCTTTTCCTTTGGAAAAAATAGTCTTAAATGGGAACATATGCTTTTATTATAGAACTTAACACCAACATCCAATCTTTCTCTCATTCATGTTTCCCTCTTTAAAAAGACATGAATAAACAGAGGGATTTTATTTATATCTGATAAATATTTTCAAAACAAAATATTCTTTAAAATAAAGTGAACTTACGTACAAAATGCTAACTTCCAAAAATCTTCAAGTTTTATTTAACGTTAAGTTTTCATGGAAAAAAAAAATCATAATTTTAGAAGACAGTTTTCAGAAAAAGGACGTAATCTTTGACTTATGTTTTCAAGAGAAAAAATAAACTTCCTAATTTGAAGTAGTGTTTGCAGTGTTCCTCATACGATTCCTTCTTCCCGTTTCCTGCATTAAACTCTCCATTAACATATAATTTCTATTTCTTTCCTTAGGTATTTTTCAAAAAACAAAGGCCACCAAAACCTATAAACTGAAGGTGTTTATATTGTATATTAGCCCACTGCCCATGCAGATGAGCACATGTTTAAACACACGCAACGGTAATAATACCTCAACTTTACAAATTCAGAACCTGCTTAATCTCTATTTAACAAAATCCAAACAGGGAAGCCCTCTGTCCCCAAATGCTGCTCTGCCTTTATCCCAACAGGCGGGCTCTGGGCTTCTCTGTCGATGTGATTATTGCTGTCCAAGTCTTTGCCTTTCTCCCAGGGCCATTCCCTTTATGCAGGATGACTCATTAGCCCCTGTCCCCGGCAGGGAGCTGACATCCAATTAACCAGCTGACAGTCCTCCAGTGGCTCCCACTACTCCTCTAAGGCTCTGTTTACAAACACAGGCTGTTGTGCCCATAAAGGAGGGGAAGCTGAAAGTCCCCCTGCCAGGCCAGTTTGTTCAAAATCTTCAGAGCCCTTCAAACAATACCTTTGTAGGGTAAGGATCGGACATATTGCTTGCAGCAGGATGCAAGTCATCCTAATGGCTACATCTGCACTTGGCGGGAAAGGGAGCAGCAACTGGTATTGAAACAGGAGTGTCATGACACAGATCCCAGTTTTAGCTGGGAAGCCAAAGGAAATTAGCAGATGGGGAAACATCATTGAATTCTATATGGGAACACATCTAAACAGCTCATTCATTGTGATGTAAAGCTCCCTCCAACAAAGAAACAGACTTTTGAGTATAAAACTACAGGTGTTGGAACTTCTGCACCAGGAAACAAGTCATCTTACCAGCACACAGCAAAGAAGCTCTAAGTCCTCCACAGGCTTGAGCAGGAACATGGTGTTACTTGCAGAGAACACAGGTCTTCAGCTTGCAGGGTCTCACTACGGAGTTCCTCTGCCTTTGATCTGTATGTGCTGGTCTCATTCATCAACACTAGGAGTTTTCCTTAAATTTTTTTCCCCCTTTTTTGGCCAACTCTAGAGAAAGGTACCCATAAGGTGCCTGGAAAACTATGATCACTCCTACCAATTTCCATTTGGCACCAGCTAAACCAAATAACTGCTCCTACTCAGATGCAGGTCTGCCTTGGAGTAACGACTTCAAACTAAAGTCAGAAAAGCTCCTCCTAACTTGGCAGCTAGGAGATCTCCAGGCAGCAAGTCTGAAATTGGACTTCAAACTCACATGTTTCCGAGTATTTAATGTATTTTTGGGATCATGATCTAAATCCTAATCTTCACCCCCAGCTTCCCTTCCTAGTTAGGTACAAAACCACAAACCGATCCAGTCACTTTCAAATCTGAGCCAAATTTGTTTGAATTTTTCATAAACACAGTCTCCTCTTTTTGAGTAACCTGCACGTGCTACAAACCAAAGCAGTGGCTGTTTTTTTTGCAGTGAGGAATGACAACACTACCTCAAGAAGGTCTCCACTGTACTACACTGCTTCTCTGGGAGAAGAACAGAGCAGAGATAGATCCTAAGAGAAACAAGGAAGCACCAAATCCTGGTTCTTATTTCCTCCTAAGCTGCTTTGCACCACACAGACATGCTTATAAGGTGTTACACTGAGATTAATTGCTGATTCCTTCAGATTTCTCTCTCACACTGTTAGTCATACAAATAAAGTCTCAATAAATTCTTAACCCTCAACATTTAGTCTTGGTGGGTTTTTTTAATGTATATATTACAAAAGAGATGCTGACACGGGGATCTCAGTACGTAGTAACTATTCCTATGTGGTTACATAGCAGGCAAGGTTTTCAGCTAGAGAAGGTCCACACAGGTAAACTCAAAGCAAGGCTTTGGTCACAAATTAACTGTAAGAGCAGCTTTAATAGCCTGAAAATTAATCCCTCCACTTTCTCTAGATGACTTAACTAGAGATGAACATCTCAATAGCCTGAACCTGTAGTATAAGTTACATCAGTTCTCCCAAACCACACCAGTGCAGTCAGCCAGGTGAACTCAAACCATCTTCAGCAGCAGTATGAGGTCTCCCAGGCAACTCACATTCTGGTTCTCAACTCGGCTGCAGCATCCCCTTACAGGAGATAAGAAATAGGTGAGGGACAGCCTCTTATTTAGCATCAAAAATAATTTCTGCTCTAAGCAGCTAATCACAACTCAAAGAACAGCCTCTGCTAAGAAAACCTATTGCTGTATCTGGGCAAATTATGTTCCAAACTGTTGTTGACAAATCAGCTTTGCCCACTAATTAACTGTCCTAATTCATTACATTATAGGAGTGACAAGGATAATTGCCATGTACATCATGGTATGACACCGGAGCCACGAGCCAGCAGCTCATGACAGAACATGAGCCATGTGCCTCTGTCACAGGCACTGGGCTGTGCTCCAGTTGCAGCCTGGTCACAGGAAAATTAAGAATCCTCTTCAAATTTAGATCATACTTGGCCCAGCCGAGTTATAAAGAACACCAGAAATGGCAATTCTATAGCCTCTCTAGCTTCTCATGTTTGGGTTTCCTTTCTTTTTTTTCCTTCCCTCCTATCTAGTTGAAATATAACTCGTCCCAGTTTTGGAATACTTGAAGTCCTTTCACTGTGCACATCCGAAGAGTTGGCCTCTGTCTTCTCTATATACTCCCATGGCAGTGGAAGACTGTCATCAGATTCCATTAGCCCTTTTCTCCAAGCTAGGCAAATCCAGCTCCTTCAGCCTCATGTGCTCCAGCCTCCTGACCAGCATAGTGGCCCTCCTGCTCGATTTTCCAGTTTGGCAACAACTTTCTTGCACTGTGAAGGCCAAAACCAGATGCAGTACTTCAGATGCAGTTTCACTAGTGCCTAGTAGGGTTTACTAATCATCTCCCTCAGCTTTGGGAGACCTTGACTGTGGTCTTGCTAATGCATCCCAGCAAACAGATAACCCTCTCTGCCCACATTTTCTTTGTCTAGGTAGTCATAAAATAACCAGTTTGTTGGCTGAGTCAAATCACTCATCCCTGGAGTTCTTTCTGCTGCCTATTATTAAAGTTGCTTTCTTTCCATGCTCAGCATTTCCAGTTAAGGAAACTCAAAGAACCCTAAAATTGTTTTAAAAATTTGGACAGAAATAAGCTCA
Source organism: Manacus vitellinus (assembly GCF_001715985.3). Lineage (NCBI taxonomy): Eukaryota > Metazoa > Chordata > Aves > Passeriformes > Pipridae > Manacus > Manacus vitellinus. Next base: position 5,096,998 of record NW_021940207.1, on the reverse strand, counting down.
TTCTTCCTGCAAACCATCTATGCCCATGAAAAAACAGAGTCTTTAACTACACTGTTTTGAATCCTGTGGCATAGACCAATTCATTTTTGAAAGACCAACAGATGGACAGAAAGAGACACCCTCCTCCCACCTCTAGCTGGTATCAATTCCCATTAAATACTCTCCCATGTCCAGACTTTGCATGCTGACCACTCAATGCAGACAAAATTGCAATCCACCTTGATTAACTTCCTAACAAGTTCTTTGCACCTCCCTTCTTGTTCCTCTAGCAGTCACACACTCTCTCTCTAAGTTTTCCTCTAATTAATTCCATATTAAGCCCTGAAAATCTGCAGGGTCCTCTCAGACATCCCTTGTCCCTTTCTGCACGGACCCTCCGGGTCCCCAGTAGTAAGCCCACTGGTAAAAAGCTGACATCTGTGCAGCAGCTCAGAGGCTGCAATTTCAGGTACAGCATGTGTTGCACCTTGAACTGCCGTCTCATTTCAGACCCCACCATTGAGACCAATTAAGAACAGAGCATGCAAGGAGCTGACCGAGTGTCGCAGGCTGGCTATAACCACAAGGACTTAGAGGCCACAAATCTCTTATTACCAAGCTGTTCCTGACAGCAGCATGCTGCCTCCTAACAAAAAGAATAGATTAAGATCAATCGAGTCTCCCTCTGGCTTGTCAGTGGGACTTTGGACCACACCTTCCACCCAAAACTTTCCTCTTCTCCTGCTTCGGAACACCTAGGCAGCTCCAGCCTAACAAGGTGGCTGCTGAGTCAAGCGTGAGCTGAACCATATGTTCATAATTAGTTAACTTCTTGCTTTGTTGCTGGAAGCACTATCAATAAATCAGTGACAGCCCGTAGTGGCCTTAGGAGATGCAACAAGCCACCCCCAGCCAGCATGGAGCCCTCCACTCCACACAGGCGACTGGCCATATTTCATTCCAGCTGCGGCATTGTGCGGTGAATTAAGTTTATCCTCAATTTAGAAAGCCAGCATGAAATCAAGAGACCTGAGGAAAAGAATAAAGAGAAAGAAAGAGAGAGAGAAGAGAAAGGGGAGGGGGAAGGAAAAATCCTAGCAGGTCAACTCAAGAAAACAGTCTGGTGAGTGACAGTCTACAGGGATGGTCCCACTTAACCCATTGCTGCAAGGCTGGTTGCTGGCAGCACATTAACTTGCAAAGCCATCCTGTCTCTTATTCTCCAACAAAATGGTTGAAGGTTTCTTATTACATGCTGAAGAGGGAACCCGGTGATATAATTGTTTTGAAACTAGTCAAACACATTGTTAAGTTACAGCTTTTATAGCGGGTAAGGTGGAGCAAGGACCAAGAGTTGTGCCAGGATGAGGCTGGCTCGACGCACTGTGAGTGTGCTCCACGTAGCACTGTGTTCAACTGCGTACTTGAGCAAATAGCAGTGTGAGAAATCAGATATTCTGCCTGATCTGGGAAAGCACATGGTAACTGTCACAATGCCTGGTATGACGCCAAATTCCCAATGGGCAATGGAGAGTGCTGAAAACTTCCAGACAGCAACCCACAACACTTCAGTCCAGAGCCTGCCCATCCTAAGGTACTCACACCTCTGTGTACTACAGAGTTACACAGGCAACCTGAACATCACCCACAGCTAATTGCTGAAATACCTGTAGTTAATTGCTAGTGGGATCATTTTGCCTGCCTAGAGGTTTAACTGAAACACAGCCTGTGCTTGCAGTGCTCCCACTGGCAACTTTTATTTGATTACAGATGCACTTGAAAAGGTCATTGCCATAAGGAGATGTAAGTGCTATTGTCCTCCCGGGGCTGATGATGCTTGTGAAGATGCAGAGTGAAAGATTTCCTTTCCCCTGTATTGCTCAGTTTCCTCCACTCTCAAAACTTAAATCCAGCTGTAAGACTCCAAGTGAAAGCTCCCTGATTTACTCTGCTGAACCTTCTTGCTGCACCCCGGTGGGAGCAGAAGGAGGGATGCCAGCAAGCCCTCTAGTGTCCACCCACGGCATGCTTCTATAAAACACTGACATCCAGGAGCACGTGAAAACCAAAACATTTTCAGCAATAAATCTATCTCCCAAAATTCATGGTGCCAAACCACATCTTTGAAAGAATAAAGTCTATAATCAATGTTGCTCTGAAAGTAAAACCGCCAGCAATTACAGAGGGCTATTCCTCAGTAAGAACATCTAACATAGGATCTTCCTCATGACATATTTGGGCTAAACAAAGCAACAAAAGCAATTTATTGAGAGGCACTTTGCAGGCCAGCAGCAAACCCAGAAATGAGAACTGTGGGGTCTTTCAGTTTCCCAGTGAAGTATTTTGTTCCACAGGGCCACACTCCTTTGTGCCCAAGGCACCAGATGTGCTTGCCCAGACTCTTCCTTGTAAATTTTTATCTTTTGGGTACTGGAGATTAGGGAGAGGTTTAAGCCCTATCACTGAACACAAAACTCACTTGAAATCTGAGGAGTCACAAAACAACATCCAACAGCTAATAGTAGCATCCCAGATTAAATTAGTTCCCTTCAAATGAACTTGCCATTTTTCAAACAATAGTACACCTTTCCAGCTCTAAGAAGGAGGTCAGCAAACATTGACCTGAGCCAGCAAGAGTCCCAACATGCATGTCAGGAAGCTGCTGAGCTTCAGTGCTAGCCACAGATGGGAGATCAGTCATTGCAGCTTCTGGGGATGGCAAGGTCTCATTTCTGTCTGACTAGAGAGAAAGGAAAGATGAAACAGAACCCACAGGAGCTTCTGTGCAGCTCAATAGCTGCCATTTAAGTCTCTGCTCCTTCCAGTCACATCAGGAGACTTGGATACAAGAACCTTGAGCCAAGAGAAAGCCTCCTCTCCGCAGCCTGCTCTGTTTCACTGTACTAACCTCACCTTTCTTTCCCTTTCACACTATTACAGTTTGCAACGGAATCGTAAAATTACAGTAAGGCATGGATGAATCCTGCTCTCTCATCCAGGAGCAGTTAAAAACCAAATACTTCTCTTGTTTCTTATTCACTCTCAGGCCTTTTTACACTGCTGTGGCACAGTATGAGGCTGCCAAATGGATACAAGCCTCCTCCCACCTCTTTCTCCTCCAGGATAGCATAAAATATAACTGGACCCCAAAAAATCCTGTCTGCAGTTATTATCCAATGCACATTATTGCTACAAGGGAACCCATGCTGCCATTGAAGTGTGTAAACTTTTGGTTAAAATTAAATTTCAGCAGAAATTCAGGGAAGAAAACAGCTCTGATGTGTTTTGAATGGAATTCTTTTAAAAGGCTTTGGGATTTGGAAGACATTTAGTCTTTTAATCCATTATATCAAAATAATTGACAAAATCACAATGAAACATTTTGTTCCTTCCTAAAAACAAAAACCAAAGAGGGGAAAGAAAAAATCTCTCACAGAGAATTAAAAAGCATTCAGGTTTCATTCCAACGAGCTGGGCGTCAGGACCTCGGCATTCTTCGAGAAAAGAGATTATTGTCTCCAGCCAGCTCTGGTGTAAGCCTGTAAAATCCTCTGCCAATCTTTTAGATGAATTACCAGCCAACTAATTCCTTTTCATCACCAGTTCATCGAACACTACCTGCATGGACTAGGAGCTGGAAATTTTATGTATACAGCCAGAGCTGTTTTACTAGGGTATCTCCCCAGTGACTTATTGTTTTAACTCAGCCTTTGAAAAGTATGCACAAAAACCCTGACATCTTTCTCAGCTCATGACAACAACATCCTTCACCTTCTGACCCCCAACACATTTACACACATCCTAGAATCTTTCTTTCATTATTGATTAGGGAAGGCAATGCCACAGCTCTGCAATGAAGAGATGCCCTCACACATATTTACTCAGATCAGAGATCTCTGCCAAATGTCCCAACTGCCAGCCAAGAATGGAAAGTGCCCAGCTCTACACCCAAAGTGAGATGGAGGGGAGCCAGACTGCCAACTCCTGAGCCACAGCCAAGAGGAAAAACACTATTAAATAGGTAAAGCCCAGCACATAGGTACTGGCAGCATGGTTAACATTGGAGGAGCTCACAGGCCAGGTTAGGAAGCAGGCAAATGCACACATCAGTGGCTGATTAGACACGAGCCCTCATTCAGCTCTGCATCTGGTCCCATGAAAATTCATCCTAATTTGGATTAAACCCATGAGCTAAGCTTTTCTGGCAGGTCTCCCTGCAAAATAGTTTGACTTCAATAGAAAACACCATGGAGAAAAACATGGCTTTTCAGCACACTGGTCTTTCTCTTGTAAAGATGCAACAATTTCCCCCCAAACCACGATGGCCAACACTCATAACACGTTCAAGAAAAACTGTTTCTGCCATCTGTTATTTAACTATGGGACAACCTCTGTGCATTTGCTTACACTGCTGAATCTCTTTTCTGGGATGTAAAGGTTACTTAGCTACAGCATGGCAGCTCAGTTCAGTGGTAACCTCCGGATGGAGGAACATCGACGCAGAAGCAGCGTGCTGCTGATGCCAGACCAAGAATAGGCTTCAGTTCCAAAACTATATCATGGTTTATATTAAAATTCCCATCCAATTAACTCCCAAACCTCATGAAAAGTCATCAGTTCACAGTTAATATTGGTCGCAGCCAAGAACAAAGGAACTCATCTGGTCAGGGGCCATGTGAGGACATTTTTTACTACAGAAATGTAAAATCTAAGCAGATGCATCAGTCCCACTGATAGATGAGGAACCGAAACACCAAGATGCAGAGACTGACTTGGGTCTGTAGTGTAAATGGGTGACGTTCTGAAGTCTCAGGCACTTAAGTGCTGCCAGGAGTAGAACATATTTCTCTTCCATACACCAATAAGATTAGCAACAGTAGTAGATTCCCACCTGCAGTTTTCAGAATTCATCAGCTTGTCAAAAGCCAGCTCTGAGATCTGTATCTCTGTAGGACCTCATTTTTTATGATACAATTCCAACCACTTAAAAGGAAAGCGCAAGACACAGACAATACACAGGGAATTGTCTGGAATGAGTTCTGACAGAACATGTCCATAGGATACTACATCAGTGCAATTAGTGTCCTCTTCAGACAGATCAGTATATTTAGTAGAATCAATGAAAATATTCAAAAAACCCCTCTATAATTATAAAAATGATTATTTATTTAATATCACAATGCTCTCACTCTCAATGACATTCTGTAAGCAGAGAATTCTATAAATATACTCTGTGCACATAAAACTTGCACTTTTTCCATTTGTATTTCCATTTCAGGAGGTGATTCCTTATTCCTGTAACTGGGGGTGTAACTAACTGCAATCTAGAGGACTGTGAAAAAAAGAAATGGTCACCCACACTGCAAAATAGAAAAACAATTACACAAAACCAGACAAACACAGCAAAGATTGTAGTTTATAACATGTCAAATGTCAAGCACACAGGGTGAAACAGAAAAAGCTAAAGCCACAAACATCCATGAATAAGTTTAGATCAGAAATAAGAGTAAAACTTTGAACAGACAAGTAGTAAAAAGCAGTACCAGCAGCACATGAACAAGCTTCGGAGGGCTGGCACTGATGTTTTATGAATCAGCTGCCTAAACTAAAGTAGGAGATAGGACAAGATGACACAGACATCCCCTCTAGTCCTAGATCTTCAAGAGTAGCTATCTCTGCTTTACCTAGCAGATCCCTCTTCAAAGCAGGTTTTCTATCCCTTGTGAAACAACAGCTACTACCACAGGAGAGAAACAAGATTTGCTGTTATCAGGGGTGGTAACAGATGAATGAGCACTTGTGGACACAACACATGGCACAGATGTTATTCAAACATACTCCTTACACACTTCAAGGATATTCTATGTATAGAGGTGCCACTATCTATGTATAAAAACTTCTACTTTTTCAGATAAATTCCATCAGACAATACCCATTGCTCAAATTAAGTTTGTAGATCGCTATAAAGTATTATTCTTTTCCATACAGCTGCTAAAATACAACTTACTTCCTTGACAAAAACAACCCCTTACTGAGCCCAGGCAATTAAGCACTAGTAATACTGAATTTCCTTCTAAGGCTCTGCCAAGGATAAATCTCCGCCAGTGTGTATCAGAAAACACAGGAATAAAATCACATACACCCTTAATATACTGTGTCTTCATATCAAACCAAAAGAAAGCATTGAAGGCACCACAAGAGCTGTGTGTAGATAGGATATCTTCTATTCACTGACTCACCAATCTTGCTGTAAGAAAATGCAGGTAAACCCAAAAAGATGTTTTGCAGTTTTTCCATCTTACAGTCATCTTTTTGCTTCTTTTCAAATATTTGTGAAACTCTACAATACTAAAAAGTATCAACATAGGAGAGCTGGAGCCCAACAGTGCTGAAGACTCAGTTTGACCAAATGCATTTTATAGCAAATGAAGCCCACAGGTGTATTCACTACCAGCTGACAGTGATTTCAAAACTATTAACTGCAATAAGAGGGTGATGAAAAAGGTAAAGACTACCCTAAATTGTACCAGAAAGATATAAAAGAGGAAGAGTTGCCAATGCTTTTTTCTAAAACAATGGTGTGTTACACAGCAAAGTGAGTAACTTTGGTCATCCATCTGAAAAACAGGTTAATGTCAGCTAGAATATTCTCTGAGATGGTTTCCTCAAGTGTTTATGTTAGGCAAGATTGTAAAAAAAGTGCCTTCTTTGACCTAAAAAGCAAAGGAAAAGACAATGTATGACAGCACTCTGCAAAGACATCAAGGCTAAACACTAGAGAGGGAGATGAAGTGTCTAAACTAAAGCAAGGCTTTGGCACAAGGACAAAAGGGATTATACCTGCTATGAATACATTCAAAGTGGAACTAGAAAGTGTCTAGCCATCAGAGCTGAGTATGGTGTAGCCTCACAGTGGGAATAACATAAGGAAAATAACCTAATTAGTTTTAAGAGGGAGATTGGAAAGTTTAAGAATGTCTCAACAGCAGGGGACTGGATTTGGGAAGTGCCTTTTAGTCCTATGTTCAAGGAGGAAGACTGATCAGAGAAACAACCAGAACCTGTCTCTGCATAAATTCCCTTTCAGAAGCATTCTTGCGAATCACTCTCATCAGGTTTAATTTTTCACACCTTTAGTTCACAAACATCATCACAGATTCCTGCAACTGCCAGATACCTGTGTGTACCTGACTATAGGTTGATATCTGGAGTTATTAACTGAGCCTCTATTTTGCCACTGATATACTTCAGCCACTCTTAATAGGGATAAGAAGCACTGTAGCAATAATATGGCAGGAAAAGTGAACAGGATTTGGGGTGGGTTTGGACACCCATCCAGGTGTTAGCACGCAAAGTGACACATACTATAACTGTAGTAAATCTGGTATAAAACTTGAACTAAACTATTTGTAAATATTATTGTTTTTCTTCCATGTACCATCCCTTCACAATGATGCAAATGCAATTTTAAGGCCATTTCTACATAAAAATGGGTTAAACCAGAAAAAAAAAGTTCGTTGGGCTTTTTTTAATTTATTTTATTCTGAAGAATTTGCTTAATCACTGTCATTGAAACAAGAAACATCATAGAAATTACAAAAGAAAATATAGGTACAAAGAACATACGGGAATTAACAGACTTCAATACACTTCAGTGTGTTCCCAAAATGCCAGAAAAGAGCTGCTATGACATGCAAAGTGAAATCGTATCTTCACTGAAGCAATACTGTAGTCTTGATAAACATTTCACCCTGGAACTGTATTCCCAATTAAAGAGGTGCATCATTAACTACAACAAGTAGTAAGAGCTCTGAGAGGGGTTGCCTCAGATGAACAGGAAAAGAATTAGCAGATGATTGTCACTTTGTTTTTCTTTTACACTACATATGGATGAGTGATTGCTACTATGACTTGAACCTCTTCCATCACCATGTGTGACATCTATGCATGATTTTGCAAAATTAGATCTTTCTCTCCTACACCAACAGCATTTTTCTTTCCTCGAAAATCACCCAAAGGTTGTCTCCCCAGGGCTCTGATTTGGTGGTCTTTTACCCACGTACCACCTTTTACTTCCCAGCATATCAACCTTGGTAGTGTGAGTTGACCTGAACTCCTCGAGCTCAGAAAGCCAAGCACTGTCAACCCTCCAGCCAACACGACCAACATACCAGCTGTGCAGACACAACAATGGAGTGACCAGAGGCTCTCTTCGTAATTGCTTTTCATTACCAAGAGTGTGCCCACACCCCTCCCAGCACTTCTCAGAGGCACAGGGCACGCCTGAGTGTGCAGAGCTCTGCCAAAAGGAAGCAGAGACAGAGCCACACGCATTGTGCCAGGCAAAGGGCCCTGTCTGGGAGCAGCCATGAGCCAGCAATGCTGCTCCCATATCCACGTCCACACAAAGTGGGAAGGAGCCATGCCCACTCATTGTCCCTCATAGAACCCCAGTTGGAAGGGATCTCTGGAGATCATCTTGTCCAATCCCCCTTTCAAGGCTGGGTCACCTGGAGCAGGTGACACAGGAAGGCGTCCAGGTGGGGTCTGAATGTCTCCAGAGAGGGAAACTTCCAGGACCATCCTGGGAAGCCTATTCCGGTGCTCTAACACTCTCAATGTAAAGTTCTTCCTCATGCTGCGGTGAAACTTCTTATGTTCTAGTTTATGGCCATTGCTCCTTGTCCTGTCGCTGGGCACCACCGAAAAGAGTCTTTCACCATCCTCTTCGCACCCGCCTTTGACATACTCATATGCATGAGATCCCCTCAGTCTTCTGTTCTCCAGAGGAAACAGCCCAGCTCCCTCAGTCTCTCCTAAGAGATGTCCCAGACCCCTGATCATCTCCCTAGATGTGCTGTTCAGAGATACTCAACCCTCCTCTCCGCCCCTGTCCCTACAGACGAGCTGCGGAGACGGCCCGGGGAGACACGGGGGGCACCTCTTGCTCAGGGCACCCCTTCTCTTCACCCGCTGCAGGCTCCTGTGCACCTGCCTCAGCCCATCCGGGGCCGGGCGGGCACCTCCAGCTGCCCCCAGGCCCTCGAGCCGAGGATGGGGAGCGGGGCAGCCGGCCCTTCACGAGGAACCCCCCGCCATGGCCGCGCGGCGGGGCGCGGCGGGTGATGACCCATCTTGGGCAGCCCCGCGATGGCGGCCGGGCTGAGCCCGCGGCCCCGGAGGGCGCTGCTGGGGTCGGGGGGCACCCGCGGGGCGTTTGCGCCTCGTACGGGGCAGCTGGGGTCCTGAGGCTCCTCCAACCTCCCCGCCCGCCCCAGCGCCTCTCCTGTCCCGGCTTCACCCGCCTGCCCCAGGCCCTTCCCGGGGCGGCGGGGCTTGCCTGGGCTGTGCCCTGCGGCGGCCCCGCGGTGACAGAGAGGCCAGAGCCGGCCAGGGAGCTGCACTGGGCCTTGGCGCGTGTTGGGTGTGTGTCACAGGGCTCGTGTTTTCTTGTTAGCCAGCAGATCCCCCCCTACACTCCGTACAGCCATGGAGGAGAGGGGTTGGCATCTGAAGGAGGTGGGTTATCAGAGCAGTTACCAAATGTACGGTGTTGAGCTGGGGTTTAAACAGAGAGACCCAAGGCACTGTGGGCGTGGAGTGTGAGGCCTTTTTAAAACACCTCTGTTGGAAAAAACATAAGGCAGGAGGTGGCAATAGTTTAACTTGGCATAGCTGCCAGTCTACCTGCAGCAATCTAGAAAAATACACCAGGAATAAAAGACTGCAAGGCAAATAGCCCTCTTGATTTTTTTGTCCCTGAACCTTGCTCAGCACTGAGTGTCCTCCAGGGGAGAAATGAAAGATCATCCCATATGCTGGCATGGCCTAACCCTGGCCCAGCGTCACCCTGTGCCTCGTGTCTGCAGACAGGTTGGGTTACCGCCTGGAATAGCCCTTGACATCACGGCAGGGGCAGGATCCTGATGGAACAACTGCTCTGCAGTTGACTTTATTTCCACCATCCTATGTTCTATTCGAAGACAGACCCTCAGTGAAGAGTTTTGTTTTGATTTTTTTTTCTTCCGGGAAAAACTCAAGACTGTCCATAGATTTTGATTGCTGTGAAAATCTATGTGAATTAAAGGCAGCTATATGGAGGCAATCTCTGCCTTTCACACACACACACCTGTGTATGGCTTTTGCAACATTAGCCTTTATGATAGTAAATCTTACACCACTGTCACAGCATTTATGTCCTGAGATCTTCTGGAAGCCTGGGGCTTGGCAGAAAACATTCCCAATATAGTGAGACATTTGCTGGAACTTATCACAGCAGATTGTGTTGTTCTCAAATCTGAATTTTCTTCGTCAGAACTGTCCACAGAAGTGCTCTGAATCATATTTGTTTCTACACACCTCTGGGAAGCTGGGCAAAACCCACTCCCTCAGCCAGGCATGTTGGACAAACTTGTTTCTTCCTGCTGGATTTTACAACCACAAACAAGGCTTGAAAACAAAACAAAACAAATCAAAAAACTCACCAGCAACACCAGCAGCCCTGCTCTGAACATGTGGGATGCTTCCCTGGATCCCTGTTCATTTCCTGGAGTGAAACTCAGACACACCAGTTCACTGCTGTCCTGAAGTGTGTGGAAGCTTTTTTTTCCCTCTCCCTCCTTTTCTTTTCCCTCCTTCCTTGTGTTGATTTGTGGGACCAGAATGACTTTGATTTCAGCAAGTTTGCTGTTTATTCACGTCACAAGTTTGACAGCTTTACACCAAATCAGATTGCTGGGTTTCAGGAGAGCTCTGAGGCGTCACTGGGAGCTCCTTTAGATTAAACTCGCCTCCCCGGTCTCCCCCCTCTCCCCCTCCTTCAGAGCCTTTTAAACCTCTCTGGGGCTTTAACAGAAACGTGCTCCCAAGACCTGCATTTCATTCTGCCACTAATATGGTAAGTGCTCTTTGCATTTCTCTCGACCTCGAGGCAGAAAAACAGAAGCTGGTCTCTTTGCCTTGGGGGCTTGCAGTACATTTTGTGCCCACTTTAAGATGGGGAAAAAAGAGGGCTCTCCTCCACCTGCAAGAGCAGTCTCTGCTGCTGTGCCTTCCCATGGGTGAGCAGATTCCCTCTTTGAGGCTCCAAGCTCTGCCTTGCCTTGCAGATATTTAGAGCTGCTGCAGATAGGGCTTATTTGGAGGAGTGGAAAAGGGTGAATCCAGAGCCAACCCCAGGCTCTGCGGTCTGGGACTCCTGTAGAACTGCAGGGGCAGAAGAGAGTGCGAGCAGCCTGGAGGTGACTCTGCAGGCTTTGTGCTGCTGCTTTAGAGCTGAATCAAACCTCCAAAGTGGCAGGAACGGTCTGGCCAAAGACAGCCTGGGACCTCCCTTCACCCTAAACCCACTCAGCACCGTAGTATTTTCCAAAGGATCGTAGGAAACTCAGCTACCTCCCTGGCACAGCTCTGCTCGGAGCCCCTGTGCCGCCGGGGGCTGCGGCGGGGCGGCTCTGTCCGCGCTCAGCGGAGGGAGCGGGGCCGTGCGGGGCCCCCGGGCGGGCAGAAAACAAAAGGGGGGAGCGGGCACCCGGGTCAGGACTGGGAGCGCCCACGGGAGCAGGCGGCGCCTGCCCCGGGACAGGCACCTGAGCACAGCCCGGCCAGGACAGGAGCGAGGGGAGCGCTCGCCGGGGCCAGGCTGACACCGCCTCCCTCGGGGGCTGGGGAGGGGGCACCGCCGTCCCCGGCCAGCGCCCCATCGCTCGGCCCCTTTCTCTCCGCAGAGCACCGGCCGGCCGTGCCCGGAGCCGGACTTCGCCGGGGCCCGGGCTGCGCCCTGCCCCTGGTCCGCCCCCGCCGGTGTTCCAAGGAGACCTGGGCCGCCGTCTGCGCCGCGGAGCCGCCGCACAGCCAGGGCCGGCGGGAGGCTGGCTGAGCCCGGGTGAGTGCGCTCCCGGGAGCGGGGCTCCCGCCGCCGGGCAGGGCGAGGGAGCGGGAGCGGAGCGGGCTAACCCCGGCTCTGCTCCCCCAGGCCAGTTCTGCAGCCCGCAGCTCGGTGCCCAGGACGCGGCGTGGCAGGGAGACCAGCTCTCCTCCCAGCTCTACAGAAACAAGCAGGTAAAGGCTCCGCGCCGCCCCGGCAACGCGGGTTTCACCCCACGAGGTTCCTGAACTTTGTATCCTGTATCGCACCTTCTGGGTTGGTTTGTGACGTATCTCCCTCTCGCTTGCACAGTTGTGGGAAGTGACAGAAAACCGCTTTATTTGTTGTTCCTTGCTTGAAGTATTTGTCTCCCCTGTGTTGCCCTGTGAGGTTGGAACAGCTGTTGTGGGGTTCCCTATGCATCCCTCCTCTCTTGCATATTGCACCTTGGCACTAGAGAAGACCAGGAGCATGACCAGGAGGTCCCTTGGGCTCTGATGGTGCTGTTGTCCAAAAATATGTAGTGTATCCTCCTGATTCAACCAGGTTTAACTTCATGAGAAATGATTCCACTAGAATTACCTAATTCCATGGAGGATTAGCCATTTTGACCATCAAGGATTTCCTGGTTATTTTATTTTCTCTCATTTTTCCTTTTTTATAATTCCCAACAAGGAGCAGGAGAGACTGAACAATCCTAGATGAAGGAACTCCAGACTGATGACTCTGATCAAGAACTTGGAATGATGTTTTGACACAGTGAAGTCAATGAAAAGTCATTAACTTAATCATCAACCCTAGTTCTAGATGCCAGTGTACTTCTTTCTTTGGCTCTACCTCAGTCATTTGAGGCTGGTGCTTCACAGCCTCTGCTCAGCAGATGCCTGGGGTCCTTAGCAGGAGATCCTTTGTCCTCCTAAAGAAGTCGCCCGATCTGTGATCAGAGGGCAAAAATCTGTCTGCAAACACGTAGATTTCCCATGAAAAAGGGTTAGGCACCTACCATTCCTGTTCAGCTCTAGGGAGCTGGAATTAGCTCTGTATATGTACCAGGACTAGCACAGTAGGGTCCAGAATTGAAGGGATAACTGCATCCTACTGTATCATAAAGAATGGCAACTGTATCTTCCCTCTGCACTCTACTCCCATAAATTGTTAGTCTGCAACTCCTCCTCCTTTCTTCTCACCAGCCAACTATAAAGGAGAATGAGGGATGCAAAGGGATGTTTACTGCCACTCAGAAGGAGATCCTGCACCTGCTGTCATGCCCATGACGGTTTCTGGCTGCTCACAGGACTACCTGTAATTCTCTTTTCTATTATTATTCTGTGGTTACAGGTTTTTTCAAAGTAATCTTCTCAAATACTCACTAAAGATTAAAGGAAGTTAAAAGTGAAAACTGAACATTCATGCCACTTAGATTTATAGAGACAAGAGGCTGGAGGGGGTGTGTTGAGCTCACAAAGCAAACACCCACATCATCAAATCCAAGCAGCCTGTACCATAGGGCAGTTGCTATTAAGTTACAGAGTCAACATCTATTCATCAGTATCTCTATTCCACAGCTTCAAGATACTTTGCTTCAGAAGGAAGAGGAACTTGCTAGGTTACATGAAGAAAATAATAACCTGCGACAGTACCTGAATTCTGCCCTGATTAAGTGTTTAGAAGAAAAAGCCAAGGTATTGTGTTCAAACGTGTTGTGTAGATGTGTGCAGAAGGAACAGGTTAAATAGGTACAGGCCATTAAAATATATAGAAAATCAAAGAGTGCAGACAACCAACAGTGTGAGATTTAACTTCACAGAGCTGCCAAATTGCTGGTCATGGATCTAAGGTGACAGTTTCCTCCAGGAATGATAGCCTGTAAGTTTTGACTGTGGAGACAGTATAGCCCATGGCATAATTTAATTTATTAGTTATAAGTAAGGGTTATAAGCAAGGTAAAATTATTCCATCTAATGCCTTTTTTCAGTAAAATGATCAAGTTTGAATACATATTTCTTTAATGTACCTGTTTTGTCAATTATCCCTTTAATAAAGATTGTTTCCTTTTTTATGGGTTTTTTTTGTGATTTCTGGTTTATGTTTTGTTTTGTTTGATTTTCCAGTGATATGTTTTTATTAGTTTACATTAGAATAGTGAGCTATATTTTTTCCAATTTATTAATTAAAAAGTTATGTGGCATTTTTGTAAAGGTAAAATACAAAATGAAACATTTCACGTTGGATGAAACATTCTGTTAGACTAAGTATGGAGGAATTTTTTAAATATTTGGATTCTTTGTCTCTCATCTTAAAAAAAAATAAAGATATTTGTTCCTTGTCAGCTTAATGACATTTTTTATTATTCCAGTCAGTTATTCAGTAGTAACCATCTTCTAAACCAACACCTAAAATCTGAGGTCAGAAACATGTTTCTTTCAGGTATCTATAAAATCAGATTTTAATCTTCTCTCTCTACCTTTTTGTTTGTTTGTTTGTTTGTTTTAATAGAAACTGCTATCCTGCCATGGACAGAAAACCTGTGCTATTCTCAAAAGTGCCAAGAGGAGATTAAAAGAGGACCATTGCTTTGTTCCTCAAGAAACTCCTCATGCTTCCAAAGCTAGAAGGAACCTCTTGGATGAATTCACTGCCTGTGAAGAGCAGGCCAGCCCTACCGTGGACAACTGGGTCTTGCAGACCTTAGGATTAAAAGATGTCAACACCATTGATGAAGCTTCAGCTAACTACAGTGCCCTGTCCTCAGACCTTGGAAAAGACACGTACTGCCTGAGCCCTGGTGAGGCAATAGGCTATGAGCACAGTGAAGGAGCAGCAGCAGCGTTTAGCTGCAGCCACGTGCCTCCAGCTGACAGCAGTGCCCATCCATGCAGTGAGGACTCTCCCTTCCTTCCTCAGTTTCCTTCAGCACCATGCATCTCCTCAGCAGTACCTAGTGTTTCCTCCCTCCCAGCATATGGGTTGCCTTATTTGCCTGGTGATTTGTCACCCAACAAGACTGAAGTGGCCTTCACAACTTCTCTAAGTCCCCACCGCAATGTGAGAACACACACCTTCCACCAAGGACAAGCCTTTGTGCGCAGGGATGACGACGGAGGATGGAGATTCACCTGGGTGCCCAAGCAGGCTGAATAATGCACCTGGATCAAGGGTCAGCCATAGGGGGGGTAGGAGACACATTTCACCTTGTGCATGAGACAGGTTCAGGTCTAAAAAATGAACCCTTCTGGGCTTTGTTAAATGCTACTCTGTCACTTACCCGCTCCTTATTCCCTCCCAGATTTTCACAGGTGTGACTCCAGATTGCACTTGGACAATTATCTGCCCCAGGCCAGATGTACAAATTGGATTCCCTTGTCTTGTGTCTGTGTTGAGATACCTGCTTTTACTTGCTTCCTGGTTTTTCTATCATCAACTATTCCTTGTTACTGGTAGTTTCCAGGCTGGAGTGCTTTCAGCTTTGATGATCACTCTCGCATGCACCAACCTGGAAAGAATTTTGGGTTACAGTTGGAAAATAGCACCTCTCTCATAGATAACCATGGATAACAAAGGAGGCATAGGTTGGAGACTGGGGATCAGCAGTTTCTAAGTGATTTGTGTCTGTCTTGACTGCACAGATTGCCTTGGATTTAAGTACCCATGGTTGCCTTATGTGCTACACAAGGCTGACCTATCTGCAGATCCATGGTGCTGTCACATTCTTTGATGATGCCTCAAAATAAACAGGGTTTGCTTCTGTTACCTGGAGGCTACTTAATTACAAGTGATTCAGCGAGTTCAGGGGATCTTTCTAAGGTGTGATTAAGAGACTAATATGTTTACTAATATGTTTTAAAGGTATTTTGTTGGTTAGATAAAGGGAGTTTACCTTTAGGGAGGCAGTATCAGTGGTTGGAGTGAGTCTTTGGGAACCACAGCCTTCTTACCTTTCCATGTCTCTGCCAGGGAGTGGTGGGCTCAAGGTAAGACCATCACTACCTTGAGAATGCTTTAAAACTCTCTGAAGAGAAGGTGCTCTAGCACTGCACAGAACTTGACTTTTAGTAATGCTACTAATGATATGAAGTCAACAGATATGAAGGAAGCTCACCAGTACTGTTTTGTGTTACCTTTGTTTTCTGATTTACAGTAATTTGGTGCCTAAGTATTCAAGATAGATTGATTTGGTTATTCATGCTTTCAGAATGGTGTCAGTGACATTAAGGACTTAAGTAAAAAATAACCTTAACTGAGAATTTCCTTCCAGTGGCTTATTTTCATATAGAAAAATGGATATTCCTTTATTTTTATCTCCTAAATAGCCTGTTGTGCCTTAGAATATGTGACATACTCCATCAGGAGCAGTGATGATTTTCCAAAAGACTTTTAAATAAACAAACTCCTTATTTCTGGGTAGTTACTTTAAAGTAACTGTGGCAGATTTCCAGAATAGGCAATTAGAAAACACTGATTGTAGACATTATTGCACTGGGTTAAAAAACAACCAACCAAAAAATAAAACCAAACCAACCACAAACCCACACAACAACCACCACAAAAGAAAACCACAAAAAAAAACCAACAAAAAAACCTCAAACCCCAAAACAAAAAATGCACATGGAATAAATACAAAGTCTTTGTTCGGGAAGTTTGTTGTAGTCCATAAAATTATGGCCAGCTGATGAAGACTAGTCAGATAAGACCACTGTTTCTGTAGCACTTTTCTGCTTTTCAGTGAAAGCAGAAGAAAAATCCTGTCCTACAAACAACTCATTTCTTTCTCAAGACGTTTCATTTCTATTAATCTCCTCTTGCTCCACTATATAAGATAACATTGAAGAAAATACTCCTGTCACTGGAGTTTTTATTGGGGTGTGTGTGGTAGTGTAGAAAATACATGACCTTAACATGAGTGTGTGATGAGACACCCTGGTATATGTGATGTGGGAGATGCTGGGAATAGACAGTGTGGCTAGAGGATTACACTGAATTGCAGCTGTAGGTGTCACATCTTTTAAAACAGCTGTAAAACATAGGTAGAGAAACATCTGTCTGTGTTTTCTAACACTGTTGAATGATATTACTTAACACATTTCAATGCTATGGAGACAGCAGTAGTAATAAGTACATTTGTCCTGTCAACAAATATTGAATCATTTTTTTCTCTGAAGAGAGAGAAAACCTTTTCATTTGTTTGACATTTCCTTTCCACACTTTTATATCACTCCTACAGACAGACAGGACAAAAGTGTCAGATCTTTGGTACAATCTTGAAGTAGGGTTTCAGAGGGAACAAACGGATGCTTCAGCCTTTGCCAGCCTTTTGTAAAGGGGTGATTGTCCCCTTGTCTCATAGCAAATAGGTTATGGATGTAAGGGAATGATGTACGTGAATGAATCCTCTTTTCCTGTGGGTTCCTGAATTTTACTCTCTATGAAGGAGTGGAGTCCTGTAGGAGAGATTTCTGTCTGAGCCTGTTTTTTTGGGGGTAGAGGATCCAGTGATGCTGCTCCTGTCAATTCCTGGGTGCTCCTGACCTACACGTGCAAACTTAAAATTCTGATGTAGACAACTGCTTGAGCAAAGGTCTATGTTAATAATGCTGCTGATCACTGGAGCAGAGGGAGCACACTGGAAAGGAAACAGAAGAATCTCCAAAGCATTTTAACATATAACTAAAGGTAATTTTTTTTCCCTGATAGCACCACCTGAACTAGTATTTCCTGAGTTATTGTGAAGAACAATAAAAACAAGCTACTCTGTGTCTAAAACCAACCCACAACAGCCCAGTGACTGAACCCTTCCTTTAGATAAATACTGCTCCTATTGCCAAAAGCAAGCCATGACTCAGCATTACCTCACTCTAGACTGCCTGGTTCTTCTGAAGATCCTGCATTCCTGCAGGTATAATAGATGAGGAAAATTAATAAGAGGCTGAAGACATCTCATGGCAGATTACTTTCAAAGGGTAGGATATGAGGACAGTTACTGACTGGGCTGGTGCTGGTTTGACATGTTGGTTTGACCTCCTGTGTCCCCGTGATTTCCTTGGGCCTGAAAGCAATGAAGCTGCATTAATGTGGTTCTGCTTCCATTTATGTGCTTTTACCTCTTGGTAGGGTTCATGACCTTCAGTGCAGGCTGAGGCTGCAGCAGCAACACTGCTACCAACTTGATATAAGCAAGTCTGAATCCCACTCCTCAACACGTAGGCACACTTTGTAGATGTTCCTTAGATAGAAATTATGAAAATAAGCCATAGAAATGGAGGCTAACACACCATCTTTTCCCTCATGAGATAAAATTCTGGAAAATGCTTGCTTGACTTTGATTAGTGTCCAGTTTGTGTTACAGTTCTTTGGCCTGCAAATATGTGGGAGGGAAGGTCTTGCCTGTACGAAGTCTATATGGGACTTTGAAATGGGTGTTCAGTCTTGCCTTGTGCCTGGTCCTCCCTGTTTGTTCTTTTGTATCCATTCCCAATGGGTGAAACAGTCAAAGCCACCCTGCTGCTCATGAAATGTGGGAGTTAAACCCCAGGGAAGTCTGTGACACATTCCTGTGCCCCAGAGGCAGTGAGAAATCAGTAGGGATGAAAGCAAAAAGTGGAAACAAAATCCAGTTCTTCACGCAGCCATCACAACTAGATAGCCAGGAGATAGCAGAAACAAGTTTCAGCTTGGTACTGTACTTCTAACTCCAAAAAAAATCAGGCAGCTGGAATAGAGAGGTAGGAGACAGAAGTTCTGGGTTCTGTTACTGCCTCTGGTATTACACTTAGTTTCTGAGCTTTGGTTTCATGGAATCCACCATCAGACCAGCTCATAGCTATTTAACAAAACATGATTCTTGCTGCTGCAAACTCCATGAGAAGTTCCCTTTTGCCAAGGGTAAGTACCAGGCCCATACAACTCTGGGAATGGCCATGGGGCCCTAGGAGATTCTTTGAGCAGCAGTGAACTTCATTGTCTGTAAATATCTGTCTTGCATTAACATAATTTGTTTTATTTTTTTATTTGAAGTTTGTTTTCCTTATTATGTGAATGTAACGTGCAGCAGCACACTTTTAAAAAAAAGTGTTTCTAGAAAGGTATACTAACAGAAATGGAAATTAATTTAACATTTAATATGTTGATGTTCATGATTTTTGTGATTGACAAAGGCCATAAGTATATGTAAATGTCAATTTTACCAGTGTCACTAAGTTATGTCTAATAAAACTTAACAACTAATTGATGCAATTCTTTCTGCCCACTTTACATCCATTAAACCATGCAGCTGTTGCTCACACTGCACAGCACCACACCTGGCACCTACACACCTCTCCAGAGGACTGAAAGGAAACTTTTTATTTCCTGCAAGCACAAGTGTCCACACAAGGACATACAAATTTTTTTATGATAACAGACCTAAATATATTAATAGCCACAGGTGTGCTCATTTCAGTCTGGGCTTGCACAGGACATTGCTGTGATCCGTCATTGCTTTCACTCAGATGCCATGCTACAAAATGGTGAGGAGAGAGGGAAGTATTGTGCTTTTTGTCTGTTATTTTTGCAGCATCTGGCACTCTCATTTAATAGACTTACACCTTCTTTCTTAGTCAGCTGAACATCCTGATCCAGGGCAACCTGATTCATCATAGTACTCTGAGTACTCCTGATTCTGACTCTGAAATTATGAATTGTAAGATGGTACTGAGGTGTCACGTAAAGAGATTGAAGATGAGAGAGAAAAGTGTGAGCAAAGAATTCAAAACTCTAGTCAGCTCTACTTGACAACAAAGTAAAACTGTGTTAGTTATTAACTTTCCCTTCTGATCATGGGCAGGTTTGTTAGTAACCATGCACCAGCTGGGGCGAGAGAGATTTTTCATTGGAATGGAGATTGCATATTGCTTATGAAAAGATACAAAGTGAGCTTTCCTTTATCTCTTTTGCCCTCATCTAGAAGCCACAATAAGTCCATGAGATGATTCATAAACACAATGGCCTGTTGCCAGGTAGCTGACATCCTGTCATAAAGAGGGAGCAGTCTATAAATAATTTGTGGAATGAGCTGTGATTCACCTAAAATGCTATCTCTCTAGTCATTTCTCTGCTTCATTACTTGTGCATCACTGAATTATTTCAAGGCTAAATACTTAGACGCAGTGCAGCCCAGGGAAATCAGTATAATAATGATGCACGAGGAA
Organism: Manacus vitellinus; assembly: GCF_001715985.3. NCBI lineage: Eukaryota > Metazoa > Chordata > Aves > Passeriformes > Pipridae > Manacus > Manacus vitellinus. The sequence continues at coordinate 5,076,970 of NW_021940207.1, read as the reverse complement.
CAGATAATAAAAATCAACATAAGCATGAAGAGCTGGGACTTCTGAGGTCCCCATTTCCCCTAATTTATTTTTAAAAATCTCAAGCTGTAGCTATAATACTGATGTGGTGAAATTTCCAACAACTACTGCCTCAGAAGCTGTTACTAGGCAAAGATCACTCTAACTATTCATTTACTAACCGATATTTGAATGTATAACATCTTCCACCATGACATTATTCCCTGTTAGTGATCACAGACCACGAGGTCAGGAACTGGGAGTTAAGTGATGCTTTCAGAGACATCAAATATGTCACTAGATGAGCTGGGATGCAGGCCAGGAATCCTAGCTTCCAGCGGTGCAGAATGAAGGCCTAACAGCACATTAGAGAGTGCAAACGTGCTGTCAGCGCCCAGCTGTGCCCCCCAAGCCCCAGCTGTGCCCCCCAAGCCCCAGCTGTGCAGATCGCAGCAGCCAGGCAGCCGAAGCCCCAGCGGTGCAGCTGCACACCCAGAGGTGTAGAGGGAAGTTGATTTCCACAGTGGGGCTGAGGCTCCAAGGCTTTCACAGCTGGGGGTGTTTCACTCCCCGTCTGTGCAGACGCGGTGCCCGCGGAGCACCTCCCGGCCCCGGCGGGGACCCGCCCGCAGCCGCAGCCCTGGCCAGGGTCCTGAAACGACCGCGCTGCTCGGCCCGGGGTGCGAGAGCATCAGGGTGAGACAGAGTCCCCACCAGAGAGAGACCCGTAATAGCGGACCCAAACGTTGTGCGACCCACCCGAGATAAGGTGGAGCGGCCCCGAGCAGTTACCAGTGCTCGAAGGACCCCGTCGCACCTGATGGCGTTTGGTTAGAAAAATGAGCTTTCTTTGATCTCGGGGTAATCTTTACCTGATAACGTGACTGGGGTCAGAAAACCAGGCAGAAATACTATGTTCACCGGGTTACATCCTTGGTAAGCATAATTGACACTTTACAGGTACAACCAGTGCTGGGCTCCTCTGCCCAGGCTGTGAGGTAGCTGAGGAGCAGGCAGGGTCATTTCAGAGTATCCTACCACATACCACCACATGTAGAGAAAGTGTCCACCAGAAAGCTCCCCTTACCATTGTTATGAACTGCAGTTTATCCTGGATACAGGCAATTTCAAATAGTGATGAAAAAAAGGAAAATCTGTGTTGATAGAAAGCTTCTATGCAGACTTTGATTTTAAGAAAAGTTGACATCTCTTTTCATTATAGAACCAGACAGTTCCAAGACACAAGCAACTTCTCTTTATAAGAAATACACACTTTTGTCCAGACCTAGACACAATCCTCACCTGACAACAGTGTAACCCAGGTTAGCTCATTCCCAAGCTCTGAATACTCCTGTAAAACAAGAATCCAGCTCAGCAATATTCACACTTGGTTGTAACTGTTGCATCTGCTTTGAATTCCAGTTCCCTCACTTGGACACAGAATTAAACAGAACAAGTAGGAATGACAGGATTCCTTCTTGCTTCAGGAAACGGGGCTAATTTTGTTTACCTGTGGGTCATGAAATATTTAGTGATAGCTTTCTGCAAGTGAATGGAGAAATCCTGATTTAATATTGGTAAGTACTGTTCAAACCTGCCAGCTCCAGTTTCCTTCAGAGAGTGATATTAGTCTGGTATTTTTCCTTCCCTTCTTACCTGAAGCAAACAGTCACACTGCTGTTTGAAAGATGTTATGTTCCTCCATTACAATTGCTTCATTTCAACAAAAATGATTTTCTGAACTAGATGGGTCATTTTTACAGTCTGTAAAAATTGCACTAAGCTACTGAAATCAACATGACTTAGTCCGACCCCTGAGGACAAAATGGAGCTGAAAGAGCTTTAAATTTCTTCTTAGTAAAAGACCTTTTATCAAAATGAAATATCATTACCTCAGTGGCCCTGTGACCATTTCAGAGGTATATAAACATTTGCTACCTATCTGTTAGCCATTCAATTACTAAGATCTTGATACTGTGTAAATATTTAACTACAATAGGGAATATAAATCAGAGAAAGTGATTCTGTTTCATTTAACTGGTGGCAGTAAATCACAGCCTATTCAAACTACTGGGCTACACCCAAAGAAATGACCTGAGCTGTGAACACAGGCAGACATTATCTAAAATTTCCTGTAAAGCAAGTCCTAATTTAATTCAGAATTCATAGGGGGCAGACTAGCAGTATACCACAACTCCAGAAACCTGAAGCACTTCCAGACAGTTTTACTGTATCATCCAGGAAGGGAGAAGTTGCCAACACCCAACCTTTGGACTAATTCTCCAGAAGATGTGAGCAGAAACATGAAAGGGGTATGAAAGCAGGTGCTATTGAGTTTGAGGCCCTGGATACTAATGACAAAGGCAGCAGAGAAAAGGAGTAGCCAGTGAATTTTGGTCTCGTTCAATCAGCTAAGTCTGAGTATAATTAGAGGCAGCAGCATGATGAAACACGAGACCAGTCAGCCTTTACCCAAGGGTTGATCCAGATTTTTGTGTTATAGCAAAAGTTCAGGAGCTGCCACAGAAACAGCAACCCTGCGTGCTGTTACTTCAGAGATGCAACGCTGGGCTTCCCATCACAACAAGACATGGATTCCCTAAATGTACTGCAAATTGAAAGTTTAAGTCTTCGGGGACTTGGCTTTTTCTCTGAGAATAACAACATGCTCAGCTTTAGCAACAGCCACCAGGGATGGAGTCACTGTCACCATTCTCCAGTGAACTGCCCTTGCAATACCCTCTCTTTGACTTTCTGTTGTACAAGTCTTGGTGCCAGCCCTGGGGCCACAATTTTGGGTCACACTTCCTCGTTTCTAAGCGACACCAATACTGGTGCATGTTGGTGGTCTCTGTCAGGACTTGTTTATCCTCACATACTCATTTCTGCCTGTGCAATCCTCTGCCATCAAAACACTTCAGCCAGAGCAGCAATTAGTGTCACCCAAGTGGCTCACAGACCCCTGCTACAGTCTTTATTGGATACTAAGGAATGGGATACTTCTACCAGAAAAGCATGGAATGCTTCTGTCAGCAACACATCACTGCCTCGGGGCACCTCATTTAGAGCCCCTGCTTACCCTTTGCTGTGCTCTGGAAGGGGCACTTTAGGAGAGAGGAAAGCAAGGCTTGCTCGCAAAGAGATAAGAAATGGGTTTATTTCCATCCTTTTGGGGCTCGGGGTTTATCCTCCCTGCTTGCAGGGCGCTTCACCTCGCCAGTGCCACCTGGTGGGCCCCAGATCTACAGACCCGCACCCGTGGGGAGGAAGAGGAGAGTGAGCCAGGGGGCCTACAAGTCAGAAAGTTCTGCAAAACAGCATGACTGCACACAGAGCAGGTATAACACACACACACTTTTCACAACTTTTCCAAGGTGCATGGCCTCACCTGGGGCTGATGATTGTGGATGTCATTCTACCTCAGCAAGAGTAAAAATTCCCTCTGCCTGCCCTCCTCCACTTGGCCCACATGCAAGTACAAGTTCAGCAAATGTCTGCAAGCCCCAGTGCATACAAACAAGCCTTGTGCAGGATTATATTTTGGTTTTCTCTACCCCCCTTATGGCCTCCCCTGGCTAAAGTCAAAGAAACACTGAAAGCATCCAAGTAAATCAGTCTATTGCATTTTCTCATCAGCTTAAAATGCTCTCCTTGGTGCCAAAAAAATGACAATCCACTGCAGAAACAGGCTTGCAGGATAGTTGTATTGAAGCTACTTCTTTTTGCCTTGCCTTCTTGAAGGGCATGTTGGCAGGGGAACATACCTCCATCTTCTCCAGTCCAATGCACCATACTGAGCACACAAAATCATACACATGGCTCTGACAGAGTGCAGAGGGTGTCCCAGCAGGAATCTGTGCCATGGACACTTTCCTCCTACCATGGTCATCCTAAGACAGGTCAAATTAATTGCACCATAACTGAGAGCTGCTCAATAAAACCTGGTCATAAGACAGAAACCCAAGCGTGTTTGTGTGTTACCCACCCTGAGGGACAGGGCTGAACACCATGAGCCACCCTGAGATGCAGAACTTTAGGGTTGGGTGAGTCACAGCATCCAGAGCCCTGAGCTGACAGCAGTGACTCAGCTCCCTTGGGTGGCTTGGGCAGAGTGGAGACATGAACAGAGAGACAAACAGAGAGGCTGGGGCTGGCTGCAGGATGGTTGGGGCAGGGGAAGTTCATAGGGTGGCACGGCTGCTCCTTAGCATATGAAAGTGATTTATTAATAAAGAAGAAAACCCAGTATCCCCAACAGTCATGTTCTGCAGCACTACACAGTCCTCTGTCCTGCATCTGAGCACTTTAAGCCATCACAGCCACTGTCACCAGCAAAGCTCAGGCTGCCCGTGACTAACTGGAGCCCCTCACTCTGCTCTCCTCTTCCTCAACAACATGCATACACAGAGAAACAGAGAGGAGAGGCACAGAACCCCAAAGAAGAAAGGAAAATAAGAAAACTGGATTATCCAGTGATGAAAACAATAAACATTTACCATAATCATTATTTGTAATGTATTATTTCAACAGGTCTAGTTGTCCTGTGAAATCAAAAAGCAGAGGCTGAGCATCAGCTCAGAGAAAGGAATTAATTGCTAAGTTACTTGTGAATAGTTTAGGAACACTTGTTTTGTAGACTTTGGGGAAGTTTTAGAAGGATAGAGCAGATATAAAAATACAACTATGATATTCTATGATTACCTTGTTCTGACTATTGCCTGAGTTCAAGTCAGGAGAGTTAACACATGCAATGGGAAGCATCAGTCAAAGCTGGAGTAAAGGGGATCAATATTGGTATGTATTTCTTTTTTATTGATTTAATTTTCATCCACTCTGGAATTGGCTGTTCATTTCAGCATGGATGCACTTTGCTCTGCCAGCTGTGCTGTGCCTGCCAACATTTGTTGAGAAATAACAGGAGGTCACACATGGTGTCAAAAAAAATACCCCTGGCACAGCACATAGAAAAGGGCATTGTATTAGTGGCAATGAATTCAGACCTACTGATGGTGGAATTAATGAAATCCATGGCTGGCACTCTCTTTGCATCCCAACAGAGGCTACAACGAACAAAGAAAACGTACTGGCCACTGGCCCATAGGGTCAGCAAACCATGCTTGTCCAGGGCAGCTGGAAGCCCATTGCCTTCCCTGGCAGGCCCTGAAGTAGAGAATGGAATTGAAGTGCTTACCTAAGACCTCTCTTCTCTGACTCTAAGGCAACAGGAAACCAAGAGACAGGGAAGCAAGGAGGTAAGTAATGCTCATGGAGGAAAAAGGGCATTGAATTGTGAGAAACATTTGATTATTTTGCTTTAGTTTTCTTAGTTTCTTAAGATTTTTTTGATTTAGCTACAAGGGAGGGACATCTTTCTCTTTGATTCTTATTTGCCTTGAAACGAAATTATCTCCTGAGCATCAGCATTCGCTCATTAGTCTTCTTTTCTGAGTGGTTTCAAGTCCTTTTTAGAAATCCCTTAGAAATATTTATGTTGACCTTTGTCTTTTCATTATCCTTATGTTAAGCAGTGACAACTAAGGATACATATCTTTCAAGGTAAAGAAGAAATTCCTCACAATAAAAGCAAACACTGCAACAAGGACTCAGGTAGTTGAAGTCCACCTTTGGAGATAGTCAAAAGATGGCTGGACAAGGCCCTGAGCAACCCAACTCAACTTTGAAATTACCTCTTTGAGATGGAAGTTGGATGAGAAAACCACTGTAGGTTTCTTTATATCTTCAGATTTTCAATATTTCAATGATTCTAAATCCACACCTGATCAGCCATCTCTTCATGTACTATCTACCTGCAGGTAAAAATCAGTTAGCACTCACCTGCCTTGGACTACCCATCATTAGTAGAGCACGATACACCACTTTCCTTTTTCATCTATAAAATAGGGCTATGGATTTTCCCATATAACCTCACACTTTCTTCCTTCTGTCCAAATTCATTTGGGATCAGAATCCAGAAACTTCAGCTATTCCCTAGGCATCTTAAAGCATAGCCATTTGTGGCTGTTTCTGTATTAACCTAGCTGTGTGTTCATTCCCTTTCAAAGGATAATTCAGCTCCTACTGTTGTTTAAAATATAACCGGGTGCACCAAGTCAGACACATGCCAGCGTCAAATCTTCTAGAAGAAATACCCACTGATCAAAAAGACAATTAATTCCTTTCTTCTGGGGCATTTTAATGCAACTCTTTCATGTTTAATGTTTAATATGAGTGAAATAATAGTTTGCCTCTTGCTATCCCCCATTAACACAGATCAGAGGCACCAGCTGCTTAGATCCCACTTAATGCTTCCCAGTTGGTTACCAAACCAGTAGGTCCAACACTGGACAAACACTGTACAATTGGAAGCCTCTCCTCTCACACTGTTTCTAACAGGTACTAGCTAAGCATGGATACAAGCCCCTCCTGAGACTGAGCCATGGTTCAGAGTCCCAGGGCAGGAGTTTAGAGTTTGCTCTCTTCTAGGCTGGGGTCATCCCATGTGTAAAAAGTTTGTATAAAGACTCTATATTGCAGCAACTTTTACAACGATGTGAGTTGTCTTTTGGCCCAGACCACACACTGGGTTTTTGCTCTGGAGCAGGAGCCCTCTCAGGATGTTATGCCCATGCTTTCCTTCTGCAAAATAGGCTGAGTCCACCATGAACTTACATGGCTGTATTTCAGAGGAGAAATCCCAAGTGAAAACCTAAGGAGAGAAACAGCTTGGAACTGGGGGTCAGTTACCTGGTCACAAGTAGCACATTGGACAAACATTCATCCTTCCTAGAGACACAGACTCAAGGAGGCAATGCTCACATTGCTGCTGCAGCAGAGGTTGCCAGCTTTTCTTAACAGGGAGTGAAGTGAGAGGAATACAGGTCACAACCAGCATTTCCCACATCACCTTTCATTCAGTACACTTACTAATAGAATCAAGTTATTAATAATGTTGGCAAATAACTATTCCAACAATATTCCCACTAGTCGCTCCCACTCTCACATTACCTCATAGTTCCATGAAGAGAGCAAGAACTGGAAGACTAACTCTGGCTCTTTGCTCAGAATAGTAGTGTTCAGGCTGACTAAAAGCAGTTTTACATCCTAGCTCAAAATCTGATTAAAAATCTGATTAAAAAAGCTGCTGTAAGAGCTTACTCTGCAATTCCACCATAATTCATCCCTTACATGAACCTAAGACATTTGATAACAACAATCTTTACAACTACATTTTGACTGCTGATTCTCCCTAAAGCTAAGCTGAAAACAAATGATTATGTTTTCTCCAGCACTGACATTGTAGCTTTTGTTTCCTTTTTTTATAAAAAAGGGACAAGGAAAATTAAGAATTTTGTGTCAAAGACTTTGAAGTAGAACATATTTGGGATGCATTTTATACCTGATGTGGAACTCTTTTCAAAATCAGTACTATCAATTACATCTTCTTTCATCTAGAAGATCAAACTCCCCACAGACAAAGGGCCCTGGAAGAATCAGTTTTACACAAACACTATGCTTAAGCTGAACAAAGATAGAGACAAAGAGACAATAATTTGTGATTTATGGATGTTCAGCTGTTTCTCCACGTTCAGCTCCTTTCAGCTCATTTCTCCCTGTTCAACCAGCTTGCAGCAGGGCAGCATTACTCATCAGCTCCAAGCAAGCCAATTGTCTGTGACTGGCAAATGAAGAGGGATTTGCCAGATAGTACCAATGGTCTGGTCTTGGGGTTGCAACAGCTTTTTTAAGATGGAGGGGCAACCATGTGTGCTGATAAAGCCAACAAACTTGGAACCAAGGTCTTTTGTTTTCTTTCCTCTGATGCCAAGGAGAGGAGCGTGCCCGGGTCTGCACAGAGTGTTCCCGCTGAACAATGTCAGACACACGCCAGTTTGGAGCTCTGCCAGTCTAGGGCCACCTCAGTGAACTCATATGGCAAGGCAGAAGGAGCACACAAAGCCCAGACCAAGGTTATCACAGTCTTTCCAGAGAAGGCCAAAGCAACCATTTGTCATCATTATGTTCATTCTCTATTCTTGTTTCTGTGCTCCCTAGAAAATAAAGTAATGCTTACTAAGAAATAAAAAGAGGGAAGGAACAGCTTGAATACCTGAGACTGGCTAAACTGATGGAGATGATGATGAATAACTGGCATGGCTGGCAAAACTCCTATTCTTCCTTTATGAATGTTACACAACCTACTGCTTAAAATATCAGCCTTGATTTATTACTTGCCATGGTGTAAACAGGTTTTGATTGCTTGGCATCTCTCTTCTGTCAAAGAAATTGAAGAGAGCATCCACCCATGATGTTTCTCTGTGCATGTCCTGTAGAACTGAATCCCTCAGAAACTCCTTTTTGCAGACTCAACTTTAAGCAGACCAGCAGTCCCAGCAAGTGCCCTGCAAGACTGGGATTCATGTCAGGTTGGAGTCTCTACATCTACTGCTGAAACACATTTTGCACGTGAAAGGCTGAAATGAGGTATATAAGCAGTAAAGAAGCAGGAACTAGGGGAAAACAGATGAAAACAGTGAAAATATGGGAAAATTAGAAAGCATAGATGGTGCAGCATTTTGTACTTGTCTTTGGTTTTGCTCACTTCTCTTCAGCAGAGAAACTCCCTGGTCAGATTTGCTGCTTCACTGTAGCCTCAAATAAGGGAGGAAATTAACAGCCCACTAGTACACACCCTACAGCTAAAATGTACCAACAAGGTCAAAGATCAGGGACAATCCTTGTCTTCACAGAAAGACATAGAATCTTGAATGCACACATTGAAACACACAGCCTCTGACTTTATCTGTTACCCCCACTCCCACCACAGAGTTCTGTGGTACTGTGATCCTGTAATCCCAGCACACACTGAGCAATCACTGAGGGACAGAATAATTCAAAAAAAATCAGAATTCAATCTGGAGTGATAGAGGGAAATGAACCCATTCATGTTGCATCCTGCCATATGCCACTGTAGCCAATCCCTTGCCCAAGCATGAATTAGGATGTGTAACCAAAGTTTTCCCATTGGGGATGTAGCCTCTGCAGGCTGTCCCTAAAGCAAGCTGATTCTCAGCCATTGCAAACAAGAGCAAGCAGGGAAAATTATGCATGAAGATACTTCCATTCCCATAAAATGATAGAGTTGTGATCATCAGCCCCCAGAGGAGGAGGATGGCAGTGCCAGATTAATGCAAAACCAAGGAAAGGTGAACAGAGTGGACAAGGGGCACTCGTGGAGGTGTGTGCATTAATTGTGTTGTCCTGGATCTGATCATTTATGGCAGCAGCCTTTGATTAGCTGCTTCCTTGTTGACACTATCTCTCTCCGAGTTGTTAAAGAACACAGAGGATACTGGAGAATCTTCATTCTGAGAGCAAACAAGGAAGCTAGAATTAATCACTGGCACATAAAATGCCATCCTGGTGCACAACATGCACCACAGACCTGCCCCCTTACCCTACAGGGAGAGCCTCAAATGCTTCCTCCCCCCAAAAGAAGATGAAGAATAGCAGGTCCAGGAGCTACACTCAGTGTGTGTAGGTAAAACAGCCTCAGCAGAACTGTAAAATAGTGGGGTATGAGCTCCTATCTCAACACAGCTTCATTGTCAGTTGTGCTGAGGAACCTCTGACAATGAACCTTGTATTAAAACTGCTATATTCCTACTGAACTGAGAAACCTGAGAAGTCAAAGCGTTCTAACAAATCCCTCCTGCACTGTTAAAAACTAGTCAGCTGAAGCCCTAAGGGAGGAGATACACTGGGACCCCAGTGCTCAGGTGAAATTTCACCCATCTGGTCTTCCAAAGGTCATTAAAACACAGTTGCTGAATGTCTTTGGGTTTTAAAACCACTGTGCAGTCCATGGAATCCAGCTATGAAAAAGCAATTATAGGAAGATTGATTTTAAACTGCCACCTGCCTTTCCTGCTGCTGGATGTCTTCAGACACAACCCACTGACAGCTCATCTGTGTAGAGGTGGAGCTGGTTCTTTTATAATTATTCAAAAAAATCTGCCTGGAAGGTTTTGACATTTAAACTGTGATCGGCTTGAAGCATCACTGTACAATACTTGATAAAGAAATATAGTTTCTTTATCATTTCTCATTTCTCATTGCCATCTTCTGGTCAGAATGGTGTAGTGTATTCTCCTGCTAAAACAAGCTGCAATATAGGGTACTGAGATGCAAGATAAGTCACAAGTGCCACTCCATTTTGGTTGCAGTGATGTGCTACTGTGCAGGAAAGGTATAAAAGCAACTGTCCAGGATTCACCACCCAGTTGTAACAGCTGCTCAAAAAGTAATTCTGTGAAAAATTATAAATTTTAAGGTATTTGAAAGTAAATGTCACTGAAACCTTTATCTTAAATGGCATTTATACTTTACATTCTTTCCCATACTTTAAATGGCTATCAATTAGAATCAATCAACACCCTCATCATGCTTAAAGGAAAAATAGCCTTTAAAAATCACTCTACAGTTACAGTCTAATTTCTTCCAGAGCAGTATCCTCCTGCAAAATAACCTTTGGGCTAGTGTAGTACATGCTGAAAATCTATATTCAGTGAACAACACTTGCATTAACGCACCACATATTTCTGATCCAGATGCAAATTAGGCTTGGCTCATATCCACCACCATCTTGTGGTGATCTGATTGTGCATCTATTGCCCCAATATTCAGAGCTGCAGTCTGGGTCAGCCTGGAAGTTTATGTTTATGCATCAAATACGCACAGATAGGAGATGAAGTGTTCACTATAAATCTGACCCTGACAACTGGATGGAAAGTGACTCTCTATGTCCTTACTCCTTTCTGCTTTTGGAGTCATCTGCACAAATTAAGGATTCTTTGTCTAAGCTGAGAAAAACCTTCTCTGCATCATTGTGAATGATCAGTGCTCAAAATCAGCTTTCCAGTTATTTTTCCATCTTGAATAAGCATCCCAAGCAGCTTCAACTAAAGTCCATTTAAAACACATACAGGAATTCCTCCAGATTTTCAGATAATAAGTCAGTCCACAGAGCTTTTGCCCAGCTCTTTTTGCAGACTGGAGGACAAAGGAAATTCTGGATGCCCTATACTTGCCTACACCTTTGTAGGGGAGCACCTGCCCTGTGGCCATGAGTTGCACCACAATGGAGAAGCAGTTGAATATTTACACACGTCACACCTCTTGAATCCATAAGAATTTTGACAATTTTTGACCAATCCCTAAGCTCTACTCTCATTAGCCTTTAGTTAAACAAGCTGGAGGGTTTAACTGTGAATTTAAAAGAGAACAACAAGAAAAGAGCAAAGAATGTAAATAAGTTTAACTAGAGGGAATAAACTATAGTAGGATAAAGGAGGAAAACCACAAACATCATAGCAGTGTATTCGCAATAACCACATTCCCTGCTCCTCTTGCAGAAATACACCTGACTGAGTAAAGGAGTGGTACAGTGCCAGAGCTGCCCCAGGTGCACTGGGACAATCTGTGATTCCTCCCCAGAGCAGCACAACATTGGAATTCTGCTCATGCTTTTCCAGGCATTCTTCACACCACTGATTTTCCCTGTGGTGTCTGTAGATGTTTCAAGAGAGTTCTTCCTCTGGAGCACCACCACGTTCTGGCAGTGAGGGGGCTGCTCATGCAGGTTTTTTCCAATCCCTGTGTTTTTCATGGTGTGCTACTGTGACAGTGCTGACAGTGTCTGATAGTCTCAGCCTGGCTGCTCTTTTCCCAGTTCTGTTGCTAATCCAAATTGCAGTCTGTTTCCCATCACCTCTTGTTTGTAATGGCTTGGTTAAAACCCTGATTACAAGGTCTTTTACCATGATATATTTTCAAAGACTCATTTGTTCTCTGAGCCGTGGATTTGAGGACAACCAGTTGTATATTCTTGTTTTACAAGCAAGCATCTTAATAAATCCTTACTCCCTTTGGATTCCCTCTTAATTATTTAAATTGTTTAGTAGACAAAGATGTGGTTTATCCAAATATACAGTTATATTGGTTTATAGACTCTACTTATTTTACCCAGTAACTATTTTAAAATACTATTAGGATGTTGAAGCTATGTTGCATCTACAATCAGAGTAGGCCTGCCTCTTGTATGTGTTCATACAGACATCAGTCTCCAATTAAACTTTTTACCCACTAGTGCCACTGCTCTTCTGGATAAGCATTTGTATCCAAACTCCATAAAATAAATACTTGTTATAAGAGAAACATGCAGCAGTTCCTTCATGAGCATCTCAAGGAAATGTTGTGCCCAGATTTGGTTGAAACCAACTCCACTTTCCAAGTGGATGATTGATGCCATTGTTACTGGTTATAGCATTCAAATAATATCTTAGCCATCACTACAATATGCTTTTATATATAGCAAAAACTGGATTGCTTTTTTTTTTAATAAAAAATTCAGACCTCGAATCACTTGCACCTGCGTGCTCCTTTTAAAAGCTGTACAGCCCACAGGGCCTGAAAGCCAATAGATGTTGAGAAGGAACACATCTGAAGAGATCAAGCAGCAGTGAGAGACCAAGTCAAGAGTTATTATGCTTTTTTTCTATTTATTCCCTGAGCAAGTGAAATATTTTTTTCTTGTTCAACTCTGCCATGGTAAGCTAGTTAATGGATCATTCACAGAGAAAACATAATTAGCAACAATTAATGAAGAGGAAATGGCTTGCACTACCACATATATAGGAGAACATCTTGCCAAGAGACTGCTTATGAAGCACCACTTACTGACTCCATAATTATGACTATCTGCTACTGCGTTGTATTCGAAGGTTTAAGCTCCACTGCATAAGCTGTGTACAAAATTACTGTAAGATCAAACTCCTAGCACTTGATAAATAGGTCTAAAATTTTTGGATGTATCCCTCTAGTAACACTGTGCACCACTGGGTGCTGCTGCATGTGCTGCATGAAGAGCATATGGAAACAAATTGCTGTGCCCGACAGCTGTGCCAGCGGTGGGTGCTGGCAAAACCGCAGCACGGAACAGAGCAAGTTGAGGTGGTTGAGATTAATTCAGTGGAGCAGCTGCAGCTTTGAGGCAGTCCAGGAGGCTTCTCTGAATTTATGCAAATAAACAACATTTACAGGATGGAAAGGAGACACATAACAATTTAGGGTTTCCACCATGTCTTGGCAGCAGCCCGACTCTCATGTCTGCAGTTTGTGGTTGCAGAGCATTTTACACTGAGGTCGTGAAGCGTACAATTCATGGACTGTGTAGAGCCCCTGGATGTGTGCAGGTGGCCTGATTTAAGTACCCATATGCTGCACAATTTCAGCTTTCAGAAAGTAAAAGAAATTCAAGGCAAAAATAAGGATTAGGCAAAGTGGTTAGAGGGAAAAATTAAACAGAAGTCAGTGGAAGAGGAAACAGAAGGAAATTGGGAAAGGAAGAGAGAGGTAAAGCAGCTCATGAAAAATGGGTTCCCTCACAAAGCAACTTGGTCAGACATTAGGCTGTTTGATGCTGAATTGAAGACTGGCATCCTCTGGGATGGCTGTGCCAGCACTGCCTGAAGGACCACACTGAAGATTGCTATAATCTCACATGTGAACGGTTACCAAAGCCAACAGATCACACTGAAGCCCAGAATTCATCCCTCTTATTGGAGGACTGCAGTCCTCAGCCTTGTTCTCAGACCATTTTAACCACCTTGTCCTGAACAGACATGACAGTTTGGATTCCAGTCAAGCAGCATAAGTGCATGGTCTGTTGCAGCTGAGGCAAGGGAGAAGCTGGCAATGCAGTCCCTATTGTTTGCACAGCAAAGGTTCTGGTTTTGTTTCAAAACACAATAGGTTGATTTGAAGGAATTTTCCCCCTCATCTAAATCATATGACAAAATAGATTTTGAAACAAAAACTAGTTTTCCAAACCTCACAGCTCTTTCATGAACTAGAAGCTTGGACAACATGTCCCATTTAGCACTGGTGAGGCCACACCTCGAGTACTGTGTCCAGTTCTGAGCCTCTCCATTCAGAAAGGACATTGAGCTGCTGGAGCATGTCCAGAGAAGGGTAACAAAGCTGGTGAAGGGTATAAAGTCCTGTGAGAAGCAGCTGGGGGTGTTTAGCGTGGAAAAGAGGAGGCTCAGGGGTGACCTTATCACTCTCTACAACTACCTGAAAGGAGATTGTAGCCAGGTGAGGGTTGGGCTCTTCTCCCAGGCAACCAGCAACAGGACAAGAGGACATGGCCTCAGGCTGCACCAGAGGAGGTTCTGGTTGGACATTAGGAGGAATTTCTTCACAGAAAGGGTGAATAAACATTGGGATGGGCTGCTCAGGGGCATGGTGGAGTCACCACCCCTGGAGGTGTTTAAGAAAAGACTGGTCACGGCACTTAGTGACTAAGTCACTTAGTGACTTAGTACTGTCTAACAAACAAGACCGTACAGTGGGGTAAACAATTCCCAAGGCATTCACAGAAGCAATCCTAGTTATTTATTCCCAAAAGAAACTGTGTCTGCTGTCTGCTATCTACTAACATACCTCACCCACCCTTTGCACAATGCAAGTGACAACAGCATCACCTTTAGAGCAGAGTCTATTATTGGTAAATCCTGAATTCCAGCCCTCTCTGGTATGTGAACTTATGAAAAGCAAAACAAAAGCAACTGGATATTACTCTGCTAAGTATTTACATTTCAGCAGCACCTGGAAACATGACCTAAACCACAGAAAGGCAGGTGCTCCATACACACTGAAAAGATAGTCCTTGCCAAAAAGGGTTTGCAATATCAGCATAATATGGGGTCTTGGTTAGGACTATTCACCTACTACTAACATCTCCAAGGGTCAAAGACCTGATCGTCCCTATGCCAAGGGAGGCTTCAGTGAGTGCAGGGTCTCGTCAAGGGTCAAATTCCTGCACTATGCTCAGCTAAGGAGCGTGTGGAGTAGCTGGGAACAGGCTGCTGCAACTCTTCCTTCACAAAGCAAGGTCTGCATGGGGGGGGCAGGAGCAGTACAGGCCTTAACCCACTTTTGTCAGAATAAAGAGCAAGTAAAGGAATATCTCTAATGCACTTGCCCACATTGAAAACTGCCTGGATGGTTCCATAGCTAAAACAATTGATTTAAGAAATTCAGCTACTACATAGAGATCTTCTGCATCCAAGGTACCCAGCACGTTTGCAAAGACTGACTCACATTACTCACCAACCAGGATGCATCTACAGCACTCAAGCAAGGCAGGCCACAGAAAGCATGCAGGTTCAGCTGTGAATTCAGGTCACTACAGACTCCATGGTGACGAGGCAGGTTTGAAGTCAAACCAGGAAGCCAACCCACAGGTCATATTCAGGCAGATCCACAGGAGCAAGGCACATCCAAGGTCAGGGAAGGAAGTCAGTCTGTGCATTAAGGTCTGAACCAAAAGGGTTCACTGCCAGGAAAGCACACAGCCAATCTGCAGGTCAACACACTCCTGCACCGTACCTCAGATCAGAGCTCCATGCCCCAGGCAGAGCCCTGGGATCCCTGGGTCAGTGAGTGAGGGCTGTGGGTGGAGGTCCCAGGTGAGGCTCATGAGGACAATGAAGAGCCATTGGTACCATCAGGGCCCCAACACCTGTGTAGGAGGACCAGCTTATGGACTGTGATGGCACTTTTGTCAGCAGTGCCACTGGCTACTAGAAGACAGTGATGGAATTATTCTGGGATCCTGGAGAATCTCTGCAGCCTCCTGCTTGTTTGGTGCCCATCCATATTAATCTATACTAGAGAGAGGTTTCTACAGCTGTGACTTGAACCATAAACAGTTGCCTTTGTGAGATAAGTGGAAAACTCAAAGAAATTAATAGAAAACTCCTTTCCTCTTATTGGAGTGGACTTCGAATCATCATGCAAGAGCACAGCAGCACCTATTGTACTGGGAGCCACAGGGACAGTGTGCTGAAAAAATCATTCCCACTACTCATCTGACTGCTGAATTAGAGGTTTATTTTTGCCACTGCTCCCTCTTCAGAATTCCCATTTCAGTAGTTACACCCATGTTGCACATTAGCCCCATCGCCAGCACTGTCTCTCAGTTGGTGACATACAGGAAAACAGCTCTGATTAATTTTTTTCCAAATCATTTACCCAAAATTGTATTTATTGTTCTGATTGATTTCAAATGGAATTTGTTCATACTTTTCAATGCAAAATGAGATTACAGTTCATTATTCTGACATGTTGATGAAATGCCAAATGGAGATCCACTGGGTACAAAGGTCTACAAACTAGTTACATACTGTTTGAGCAGCAAAATTTGAGTTCAGGTAAAGGAAAGACAAGTTTGATTTGAAAAAAAACAGTGCTCTTAATTCCAGAAATACAAAGAAATGTTGGAACCTGAGGGAAGAATCCTCATGATGGCACTGCCAGAGTAAAGGAAAACTGACTTGACAAGACTAAATGTTCAGCAACACTCAGCTTTGGGGGATCTACTCCACAGCTCAGCTTGGAGGTGGGCTAGGACCTGCACCTCTACCAGCTTGACACATGGAGAGACACCAGTGACACATTGCAGGTGTGCTGGCCCAGATATTTTTGTACATGTGTCTATGTGTTTACACAACAATGCAGACTTCCATGAAATTACAACTGTACTCCCTTTTCCTCTGGTGAAACACCTCTCTTTGACACATCCCAAAAGAACTTAAAAAGTGGAAAATGGAGGAGGAAATACCTAGCAAAGCAACCAAAAGCCATTTCACCTCAAAGATGTAGGGCAAATTATGGACCTAGCTTGCAGAAGATGATTTCCAGTGTTAAATTTTTATTTTCTTATTAAAAGAATCACTGAGAACTTTAGTCGAGTATTTCTTGTTTCCTCTTGGTAAAAATGTTTCTCTGCTCCTTCAGTATACTTATATCACTAAGTTTTTAATGCTGTAAAGCATGGGATGATGACTTTCACTCGACCTCCTATTTTACCAGCCAAAAATTCACATGAAAACCCTGTTGTATTTGATGCAATATAAATAGTGAACACCATCCAAGAGCTGTAAAATCTAAAAGGGATTAAATACATAAAGAAATGGATGACAGAAGTCAAAGAGCAAAGAGATGGTGCTGTACAGTGTATTTCTTATTGGTAAACATGGCTGTGGTGTCCAGCAGCCTGAGGGCTGACAGCTGAACTGCTGGGACCATTGGCTCTCAGAGAGACCAATCCTATTCAATTATATTCCTTTTGCTTGCTGTTTTGTCTGTATTCATCTTCTCAGGGCTTTTCCACTTTTAGCAGAGTGAAACTGAATTTCTAAGAGAGGTTCAGGTCTCCTTGACTAGCCACAGCACCCCACTCACACCAGTAGTCTCTGCTCTTGTCCATTAGCAAGAGAAGATGTGTGGGAGATCTGCTGTGCAGGGCCTGGGTCAGAGAAGGAAAGCACTGCTAGAAGCATTTGGAGAATGAGGACATGGAAAATAGCCATGAACAATTTCCAGAAATGTCCCAGGAGATCATTGCCTTACTCAATGCCTCTCATTTCTGCCAGATTATTTTTGTCTCAGCCCTGAATGTGTCCGTCTCAGTATGTGCAGCTCACTTGGTAATTTTTAACTCATGGAACTAATTGAATTGTTATTGAATGTGATTAATTAGAACTGAAACAAGCCTCTAACAAAGACTTTATCAGATCCTTTTTTGCTTCCTCCACTGGCTCACTGCTTCCCAATGGCTTTGAAACTCGCAAATGGGACGTGGTCATACAATCCTTGGCAGGTCCTGGGTACCTGAACTCCACTGGAACCCTTTGCCTTATGGACATGATGCCAATGTAGGCAGCCTGGCCCTCCTCCACACAAATATGAGTCACTGGGTGGACCAGGTTTTTTGTGTGCACATTTTCAATTCCAGGAGCACTGAGGCTGCCCCAGCAGACCACTGCTGGGAGCTGCAGCCCTCCAGCCAGAGTAATTGAGCTGGAATAATGCACACACCATAGCAGGACAACAGAAGGATCCTTCAGCCCATCTGGGCTTCTAGACCTCAGTGGGAACTTAGATCTTAAGCACAAATTAGGGTTTAAATATTTTTGTGTCACAAACACAGTGGCAGAAAGTTTAATATTACATGCAAATATCTTAGAATGACTTATGATACCTCTGGCAATATCTGTGTGCGTACATGAGGAGGTACAAGCACATTCATCTCAAGTCCAAGACTTTTCATATATCTTGTGGTATCCTTGACCACAGTGATGCCAAAAAACACTGATTTCCCAGCCTGATTGTACCTGCAGTGGAAAACATTGTTTTAATTAGTTTTGACCTTGGCATATTTTTTTTCCTTGGCCTTGTCTTCCTCTATTCCCCATGAGAGTAAGCAATGAATAGTTACTTCAGAGGTCCACAGGCAGGAAAATTGCTGTTCTTGTGCTGACTGGCAATACTTTGAGTGTCAAAGAAAGGAGCCCTCTGGTTGCAGGAGCTGCACATCTTCCAGACTATGGACTCAGGATACAGGCTCTGCCTGGCCAGATCAAGGTGATGGTTTTGATCTTGTTCCTGTACCTCCTGCTGAGCATGTCTTGTACAGGAGAGGAGCATAAAGATAACCAGAGGGGAGATTTTAACAGAACTGCTGGTCAACCAAAATATTATTTTAATCTAGATCAAAAAACAGTGTATTAAAGCCAAAAATAGAATTCTATTTCTCTAAACTATTGAATAACTTTTAAATGTGATGCTTTATTTTCTTATTTCCAAGTGATCTTTCAAAATGAAATAATAATTGGGTTTTTTACTTATTTCAAGGGAAGTCATATTTGGTTTTAGTTCAAATTATGTTGAAAGTACAACTTCTGAAATGTTCAGTTCTGCTGTGGGACAGCTTCAGGCCAAAAATCAGTTAAAAACTGGGGAGCTATTTGACTTTTCTATGCTGGAAATTATTTTAAGCACTGAGGTATCTCTTATGCATGCATAAAATTGGGCTTCTTTCAGGTGGTTGCATGAAACTGAGGCTTCAAATAAACTTACTTAGGGAAAGTCTTCCATCTTCTCTGAATGTAGATGAAAGAATTCAAGTCCTGGCTCAAGCAAAATCAAATTTATTAAGCTAACTCCAAAATATGCCCAGGGAATTGCTAACTCACAGAGAATTATGGCAGTTTGGAAATTAAAAACAGCAAAAAACTCCAGACAAAATAGTAAAGCATGACAAAGCCTTATTGTTGCTCTGTTTAGTGCCCAAGCAAGACACTAAATCCAGATGCATTTCACCCCTGGCCCAACCATGAAGTGGCAAAAAGTGGGTGGGTGGCACATCAAAGCTTTGGACAACACCAGACTCAAGTGCCTGGCCAAGTACGTGCTGCTTAGGAATTCTAAGAGAAGAGAGATGCAGCCTGGCATCAGCTCAGCTCAAGTACTATTTTAAAACATGAGGTACAGCACACTTAGACAATTGGACTGAAAAACAAACAGAAGTATGTTGATATGTATTTACACTAGATATAGAGTTCTCTTTTTTGTGATGTCTCAACTTACAGAAAATACACATATTTAATTCTAATTTTCCAAGACCTTTGTATATTCATCATCATGGTACTGTGCTTTGGCACCTGAGTCAAAACGAAAAGAAATGAGGATAGACAAGTATATTCTAAGGAAGTCCAGTTCTACCCACTTACTTGAGCTAATCGTCTCATGTGGACATGCTCAGCAAACAAAAGGTGATCCAAATCTGCTGTCCTCCCTGATTCACCTGAGGAATGTAGAGCAGGTAGAGCATGTCACCCAGGGGGGTAGTTCATCATCATGTCTCCTGCCAGCTCACCAGAAGTCCTGTTTTGGAAGCATTGGGCTCATGTGTGGAATCAAGGGAAAAAAAGACACTTGCTCTTAAGTCATCAAGTTTGGAATTAAAAAAACCCTCTTGTTCTTTCACCAGTGGTATGTTTAGTGGATGTTGTGGAGCAACCTGTAACACAAACTGGCAGCAGTATTTGAGCAGTCTGGGCCTTGGGTCCCCATCTGTACATGTGGGATACCAGCATTTTTCTGGCTCAAAGAGGTTTTGAGATGATAGAAAGGTCAAAGCAGGGGGAACAGGAAGGGGAAGTTATCAGATGGCATGAGATATTTTCACTGCTGCTCCATGTGCAGACTACAGCACTCTTCAGACCAGGTGGTGACAGCCCTGCCAGCAGAACAGATGTGCCACAGGGAGTTCAGGGCTCTGCCTTGCACTGGGGACAGACGCTGAGGAAACCAGTCCTCACTGTCATTGCCACACTAACAAGTGAGAACTTACCCATCTCTGGATGTGTGTCTCACAAGTTTTGGGGGTGTTTGATTTTGCAGTGCACTGTCAAGAGCTCCAATTCTCTTTTAAGGTCACAAGATGCAACTTCTGGCCAGCATGGTCAAGATCTGTCCTTAATTCCAATATGCTTTGAGCAGGCAGTGGAAGAACGTTTGCTTACTACCAGCTACTTAAATTCCTTTTTCCTTTCCACCCAACAAATATTTCTCCAAGCCAAACACAAAGAGTTATATTTTACACAGTCTTTGAAATGCACACTTCAGTTTCAAGGAGCCTGCTTCAAGGAGGGCAGCATACTTGCAGGTATTTTGAAGTAGCAGAAGAAAAGGAAAAGGATAATGCAATGGTGGAGAACTGAAGCATGACTTTTCTGATGTTTGGCTTTTTTCTGTGCCAGCAAAGATTCAATATTGTGGAGGATTTGTCTGCAGAGTCATTCTTTGCCCTCCTTCCCTTTCGTTCCATTTCGCATCCCCCCTGGCTCCCCTCAGCTCTGGTAGTTCTTTATTCTCATGATAGTTCATGAAATGCCTCATTTGCAAAATAAAGTATCACCAGCACCTGTTAGGTAAAAGAAACCATGGCCAGCATGCTGCTGTAACCTCTCCACAGGACAAAAACAGACCAGAGAAGTGCTCAGGTGGGAAATCACCCAGGATACAGAAGCTGGTGGGTGTTGAAAGATGTATTTCTCCTCTCAGTCAATTATAAACCACTGTGTTTGCAGAAGTAATACATAAGCTGCAAACACAGAGGCTGTGACTATTCATAATCACTGAGTCGCTTATTTTTGCTAAGTTTGAACTTACACCCTTAAATCCCAAAGCTCTACAATGAGTTTCAAGGTCTATGTTTGTATGGAATTTCCACATGCAGATCTCATGTCTGTAAGGACAGTTGGCTGATTAATTCTCTCTTTATCAGTTTTCCTTCCATAAAATCTGTGTCCACAAAGGCCTGGTAAAACAGTTGGCAAGAAGAGGGCAAGGCTTTCACCAACACTGCCTGAGAAAGGATAGATTCCCCAAATTCAAACATCTACTAAAGAACAATTGCAGTTACATGCATCAACCTCTGCAGATTACACCAGAGAGGGTATAGCACGAGTGTGTTGGGTGCTTATGGCACAGCATTTCACTGTATTGGGCCTCATAGAGGTAAAAATGAAATAGAAACAAGTAGATTCAGTAGGTTATTATTTTGTCAGGGTTGTTGGCAATCCTTTACATTTTATTTGTCCATAATTTCCCTAACAGTCCTGCAAAAAGAATGTTTAAAACTTTGGGTTGTTGAAGAAGTAACACATCTCAATTGAAAGCAAACTTTCTGCCAAAGGAGTGTCTGGCAAAAGATGAGGACTATTGATGTTTTACAGGACTTTTTTTTTTTTCAAATTACAAAATATTTATAAAAAACGTAGATCAGATCTAGACATCAAATTTGGTCCTGATTTACAGCACCATCATGAACCTCCTTCTAAGTATTCATGGTAACTGGATTGTTTATGAGTAAAAAAATTGCAGATAAATTGATTATCTCTTATTATTCAGGTGGAGGTGTTGGCACCTGAGTGCACGTGTCTGAGAGAGAGAAAGGAAAGAAGTTTGCATTCAGAAGCTTTATGGAAAGTCCCATGGAACAAACAAATAAACATTTCACAATCTGCCACTGTAAGCTCAGAGATCTTGCCAACACTTAAACAAAATTTTTCACCAGCTCACTTCTGAGGGATGTTTAATACTTGGGGGCGTGAGGTGGCAGAGGTAGCATCTGCTTTTTCACCTCCACATCCTCTGACTCGGCTTGGAGCAGGACACACTGTTTGTCAGTCATCACCTGTCCACCCACCTGCACAGCAGCTTTGTGAGGATCAGATGTGTGTCAGCCCATCTCACTCGCTTTCTCTTCTCTCCCTCTCAAAAGAATCAGTCTCAGTTGATTTAATTTCATTTCTTTGTCACGAGAAAAAAAGCAAAGTGTGTACAGTCAGGTCAGAGTGTGGGGTGCACAAATATCCAAGTGCAGTGGCAAGGAACACTTAATCCCACTCCCAACTGCTCAGCCTCCTCCACACTGCACCTCTCTGTCCCTGTAACACCAGAGTTACTGCACCTTAGGCAGCTCTGATGAATTATTAAATAATTAAAATCATCAAAAGGGGCAGTTGAGACAAAGGTTGTGGGAGGAGATGGGGTGTGGGGATTTGCACTTGCGTGATGCTCAGTGGGTCATTGTCCCCAAGGCTGAAGGACAAGCCATCAGCAGTGCTGGGTGCTGGTGCTGCAGGTGGCAGGATCACACCCTAAAGGACAGATACCTTCATGATAAATGGATTTCTAGACACGTGGAAAATGTTTTGGTGTGGAATCTTGTACAATGTAAAGCTGCCCTTGAAGTCCCATGGCACATACAGGTCCATCAGAGGACAGACAGGTTTGTTCCCTTTACAGTGAGATTTTCCCAGTCCCAACAATTCAATATATTGTAGAAATAAGAATTTTATTCACATGGAAATAAAAAAGGATGACTGATTTTTTTAACAATTGCTATTTATCACAGCAGAAAAAGTTGCATTTCACATACCTTACAGGGAGAGAGGTGACACACAACACACCTGGACTCATTTAATTTTTACATTTACTTTGTGATTATGCTGGAAGTGCTTAGCCATGAAGCCTTCAAATCCATTGAGGATTATCTGTGGATTTTCTGAGACTATGTCTGCATTAGCAAGTAGGATGGACTAAGAGGCACAGAGCCAGGGACCATGAAGATTTTTGCTGAGGACTTGACATTCTCAGTAAACACATTTCATGGTTCTATCGTTTGGGGCTTAGTTGTTTGGTTTTTTTCCTCTTTTTTAATTCATGTCATATATACAGCGTGGTTCTAGGGACTGATTTCCCAGTAGTGCCTGGAATGGATAAGGGGAACACATAATGCAGACACATTCCCTTCAAAGGGACAGTAATCCAAGCATCCTTAAGATGGCACCACAACGCAAACCAAACTACTTCTACAGGGAGCTGATCTGAACTGAAACACTAATGCAGACACACATTCGGGGCTTCACAACGATTTTAGTTAATGGATCTGTAATCTCAATTGATATTTAGGAAGCAAAACACAGTTAGTAGTACTAAAAGAAAAAAAAGTAAGCACTCAGCGTTCCTCAAGTATTTGTATTCTCCAGGATCACACCAGATGAGGCACTACAGTTACTAAGGTTGTCAGTTTATTAGTTTTATCAACCCTCCAGCTGCATATAAGGCTAATGTAAGAAACTTCCCATCTAGGAGGGAAAGGGGAAAAAGCAGGGAGAGAGGACTGATAAAATAAAAAAATAAATAAACAAGAAATTAAGCATAAGATAAGATCAACACTACTATTCATTTGTCTTAAGTATGTGAGATAAATTAAAGAATAGAGATCTCTATCTGGGCAAAATGTGCATCCAGAACCCTTCTTCCCCTCCACTGAAGTAGGAAATATGTAGTTTATGACCAGCTGGGACAATCTCTACTGAATAGCTTTAAGGCAATAAATCACAGAAGCTGGTTTGTCCACATTTCTTTCTTTTCTTTGGACTGTTTGGCTAAATCTCCCACAGAGAAAGTTACGCCATGCAGGAGATTCAGCAAAATGCATGAAAAATATACTCCTGTCACCCACAAATTCCTCAGCTCTGGCCAAGGTCCAGTTGTGGCTTTAGTACAAGACAATGCTTTACTGCTCACCTTCCCCGAATCCTACAAGGGCAGCTGTTTAAACATTTATCATTAAATGTTTCAAAAAGGAGAGCTCACTGTAGCACAATGATGCTATTTGAGCCCTCAGGTTTGTTTCCGGGACCTATAGAACACATGCGGGTTTGGGTGGGGTCACCCCATAGTCACACAGTTGGCTTATTTTGCTCACATTCATGCTAAATACATCTCTAATATTTTTTATCTGTGTGTTCCTGATTTTTCACAAACTGGTTCAGCAAATCCAAAGCTGTGGTAAAGACTCGGCATGTTGGGAAAAGGCCTCCTTACAGCTGCATCAAGGAGGAATTGAGCCAGAAGAAAGCTGGCTTGCTTTCTCATGCTGCTTCCAACTGTTCCTCATATCCATTCTCTGTAATTCACTCCTTAGATTCATGTATTCCTGTCTAAGGACACTGTGGATGCAACAAGTCTATGTGAGAACAAGGAAGACAGAGAAACTTCATGAAATAGAAATGTATAGAGTTACTAAAGACAGAGAAACTCCTGGATCTGACCCTCCCTAAACAAGGAGAGATATATGTCCTTGCCAAGTTATCACGTTTTCCTGTGGATTGCTTTTGTCACTGCCAAACACAGCACATCGGGATAGCTGGACCTTTGGGCTGAGGTGACCATTCCTATGTTCACAGGAGACCACTTATATGGGGTACCAAGGTCTTTCTCCTATGGACAATTAGGTTCCTAAAGGGACAGAAGTCAGCTCATTCCGCAGCAGGATACCAGGAGCCGCTGTTTGAATGACCTTCTGACCTGAACTAGGCATGAGTCAATGATCTAAAAATGAAAAGCTCTGATTGCCACTTCCAAAGGTCCTGCAGGGTTGTGGATCTTGCTGTGTTTTGGGAACGTGGTTTCAGGAAAGTTTTGGTTTCCCTTGAGAAAGTGGGTTATTAAATGCCAGTGCAGACCTCACGGCATGTGTTTGAAGGTTCCCAGGTTTCTTGTGCTGTTGCAGTGCAGCAGGAGACAACAGCATGGCCAGCCAGCCTGCACCCAGCACTCATCTGAGCCTCTGTTTTCCCTGCAACTGCCAGATTTCTTCAGCCTGGGTAGCTGAAATGAGACAGCTAATGCTATACTTAATGACCTATTTAATGGCCCATTTTCCAGAAGTGATGAGAACTTACAATTATCCCTGTGCTCAGTGTGAGTTGTGGCTGCTTTGCAAACAAAAAGTCCAGATTAAGGCATTAAACCTCATTTTAAGTTGACAAAAGTAAAAAATTAAGTATTAGATCCTTCTCCTTCCTGCAGTAACACCAATCATAGATACATCAAAATGAAATACATCCTCCCATTGACTTTCTTGGGACTCTCCGTGTGAGCTGGAAGAGTTGGTCTTTCCCAAAAGCACAGTAGCTCTATCCAGTGGCTCAGCAGCTGCTGCATACTCTGGTCTCACTCTGCACCATGTATGCTGCTCACAGCTTGTTCACCAGTCTGCTGAGAGTGCCAATTGGAGCTGGCACACACTGGTGCAAATCTGTGGACTGGAAAGTCCTGGCCTTTCCAACCTCCTTTGGGTTGTCACAGACTTCCCTGACCATTACACCCTCTCTGCTCATTTCAGGGATTTCAGGGTAACAAAAGATCTCAGCTAAATGGCTCAATGTTAGACATGTTCACAATTCAAAAAGCAACTATCATTTCTCAGCAGCCAGGCCTGAGCATAGGCTTTGTTGATTCTGGCTCAAGGCTGAGAATACTGACTCACCTGAGGTGATGTTTGTGAGCTCACTTGCCGTCTCATCTGTGGACTGAAAAGCCTTTCCTGCTCAGGAAAATAAAAACCATGCTGGCCCTCTGGAAAGGGAAACCCTGTTGCTCATATGGAATCACTTGTCAACTCAGTGCAGGCTCTTTCCACCCGGAGCTCAATCCACTGCTGTGGCACCAGGGACACCTGCCAACAGCCAAACTGTTTCTGCCATGTAAGCTGGCCCATAGCGACCTCCACCCTCCACATGAACAAGACTTACTAAGTGGCAGAGCACAGCATGAAGGAGGCTGACTGCAGACATTGATTTCAATCTTGGCGCTCAAAAACTTCCAGCCAAATTGGTTGAAAAATGGGCTTTCAGGTCTGTGAAAACAATGGAAGAGGTTTTTAAGGGTTTCACCCAAATTTGGAACACTTTGGATTAAAGCATCTTTCAATCAGCAGATTTCGAAGCCCAATATTTATTTTAGGAACACCAAAACATATCTGTTCTTAATTTCAGAAGCCTTAATATTCACCAAGATGCCGAGAATCAGAAGTCCGAGAATCAGGAATCAGCAGCACAAGTCTCACCTTTAAAGAGTCGGGGCTTCTTGCTGCATAAGCACTCTCCAAAGGCCTTTTAGTGCACACCATCATGAAAACAGTTTACTTGTGGAACAATGTCAACAGATTTTACCCCTACACATGAGGTACTTAAGGCTTCATTGGCACCTCTTTTTATCCTGATTTAGATGGGTTTTCACAAGCTTTTGAGGTCACAGCTAGGCCAAGAAAATTGTTCTGTTGCCCTGGAGTTGTCATCTCCAGGTTTTGCTCTCCAGGTGTTCTCCTATGCCTTCTCAATGAGCTTTTCCCTGGTTAGCCTCACACTGACTTCAAGGGGTGGTTTCTGATCTGTCATGCAGGATAAATGACTTAATGAATGTCCAAACCGCTGCATACATTGGGAATTTTCACCCCAGAAGAGAAAAAAAATACATGAGAACATGGCAGAGCTACTTTAACTCACAATGAGCTTTCTGAGGATGAAAAGGTGGCTGCAGCTTGCTGTTTTTCTAATACCAATACAGGGGGACATGCAATGAAATAATAAGGCAGCACAACCAAGAGGGGTTTTTTCACTCAGTGCCAAGTGGCCTTTTGTGAAAGAACACTGCAAGTAACTCAGGGCTACTGGGATGCAAAAATTATTTCAAAATTCAGGAAGAAAACAACATGTTATCTACAAAGGTCTGAGCTCTGCATCCAGAATCTCAGCCACAGTTCACTGGGAGGACGTTCTATGAAAACAGCTCAATATATTTTACCTTTGGCATCTTCTAGTAGTGGATGCTGGATGGATGCTGGACCACAAGGACCCTGATCTTATAAGATGCTTTTATAAAAGCAAAACAATATCATAGATGCAAACATTGTCCAAACCAGAAACACACAGGAATTGCAGTCTCTGGGCAAACTTGAGTATGTCCCAAATCAGCTAAGTCAGCAGTCAGGCCTGGACAGGGACTGTCCAGCTCTATCCCTGCAGGCAGGAACCCACACCAGAGCCTCATGAGACAAAGGTGAGAGCCAGGGAACCTCTGTTGTGGGTTGCAGGTTTGCCTTATGGAGACCTGCTTTGCCCTCTAGTGACTATTAAGCATAAACCAGGAAATTTTCTATTCCAATTAATAAAAATCAGGTCCAGCTACATCTGATGGCTGCTAGACAAGCAGTGAGGTTGTTCTGACTTTCTTTGGCCCAGTTAAGAATATCCCTCTCCCAGGGCAGCCTGTCACCACTGTCCATGCAGGATGGAGCAAGGGAAGGAGATGCTATTCTGAAAAGCTGAGAACAGACACCCTAAATTGGGAAATGAATGTCCAAGAGATTGGTAAAGGAAAATCCCCCAGGGCTGATACTATTTCTAGTCTGCACATGCCTTGGAACTGAAAAGAGACTATTTGGGGGAAAAAGGAATGGATGAATAATGGAAGCAAAAATAGTCGCTCCACATTCCTTTCCAAAGCTGTGTTGCCTACAAACTCTTTGCAAACAATTGACAATTCATCAGATCATGAGCTCATATTTTGTGATCTATGGGGCTATAGACTTTGTGAGCTACAGTCTGTGTAAGTGACTATTAAAAGAGCTCTTAGTTGGAAAAATAACAACACCGATCTTTGTTTAAACAGTAGCAGGGGAAGAGAAGGATTAAAGTAGACATCTAGGATTTTGCAATTACTGTGCTGTACGGAAAGCAAATTCTTGGAAACTATTGTATAAAAAAAGTTTTGCTTTAAACTTAAGAATAAATACTAATATTTTTTATTTTGAAAATGCTAGTCTGTCTTTGCTAAATTAGAGACACTTTTGGTACAGCCCAAGATAATCCAAGAATGCAAATGGAGTTAAATTCCTTAGTATCACAGAAATGAAAAAAAAAAAAAATCAAAATTCTATTTGGAAACTCTCAAAGAGCCAGCTTTTGTGATCAGAAAATAGGGTTATTATCATGTGGTTGAAAAATACTTTTCAGTGTTTTTCCGTATAAATTATTTTACAGAAACTCAAACAAAAATAACCTGGGGACCACAAATTAGTTTAACAGAAAAGTTAAACCCAGAAATAGCCTTGAGCTTTTATGCCAAGGTTGATTAACAGGAATACTTCAGGCAGGTTGGAAGCCATTCTCTCATACCACTGACCAGAGTGAGTTAAAAAACCCAGCACACAAAACACAACAACAAAATAGGACAAAGTACATCCCAAATAATTTGTGAATGAAAGAGGAGAGGCTGCATTAGATGATTTGCTCAGTCACTGATTTCTACACATATATCATTAGGATATTATGATACCTACAGTTGCACCTAAGAACTCAGTCCTAATTAGGATTTTTTGCAAAGTGTCATCAGCTGGAACATTGTTGGCAGGGGAAACGTATTTTTACACCACTTAGATGTGTTGCAGGATTTGGAAGAAACTGGGAAAGACTCACAGGAAGTCTGTAATCATGTTTGAAACTGCTGCCTGTCTGTCAGCTCCATGTCCATGCTGCACACCCAGAGCTTCACATCAGCATCTGCGTTTTTTAAGGATGTTCTTTTTCTGTGTTTTTCTACACCAAATTCACTTTCACAAATGGTTTTCTGTTAGGCTACAGCTGCCCAAGCTCTGCTGACCCCTGTCCGTGCTGGGCTCTACAGTGGATTCAGTGGCTTGATTCATACCAGTATATGATTAAGAGTTGTCTTATCTCATTTTTAATTTTATTACTCCAAGAATAACCATAACTTGTAACTCCCTTATCCAAAAAGATTGTTTGTATAGAGTCTGTGTTCCTGTCGAAGAGCTCCTGGCCCAGCAGCCACCAGGTGGCATCGAGGGAGGTGAGGTACCAGTTCAAGCATCGTCCTGCTCTTGACAAGTTTTAAAATCAGGTTAGGTATACCAAAAGGCATCTGTAAGACATGGGCTGCTCTCCGATGGGCAAACTGTTAACCTGCATTCACGGTCACCTACAGCACATGCAGGTGTCTATCCATGCTTGGCTTTACCATTCCAGAGGACTAAACACTAATGCAGACAGTCCTTCAAAATCAGATCAGCTGGAAAATGCTGATAGGCTAAAACAATGATTGAGGCTTTTAAAAACTGCTTCCTGTTTTTTGACCCTTTAGAGACATAGGTGTGACTATTCCATAACCAAGTGTTCAAGATCTTGCTTCTGATAACAACCAAGTACTTCAGAGGAAGGAAAACCACAGCAGCAGATGTTTGATAGTCTCTTGCCAATGAGTTTGTTATTGCATGTTAGTTTGCTACTGATCTTAATAGCTCATAACAGATTTAGATGGGGAAAACTAGAATGGAATCACTTGCTTTTCATAGATCATAGCCCTTAGCTCCTCTTGACAAGAGGTAGAAAAAGCATTAGGAAAAGAAATTTGTAGTTCTTTTCTGAACAGTGAGAGCTGACAGCCACCCTGCAGACCAATTTAGGAATGCCAGGAAACAATAGAAAGGGTTAATCAGAAGCAGTTCTCCTCTGAGTTCCCATATTTGTACACAAGTGAGGCAGTTTCATACCCATTTCCTGTAGAGATGTGTCCTCAGTGGCAAAAACATGGGTACAGCTGGGCAGTTCCAGCTCTGCAGAGCTGCAGGGTAGACGTGGACAGAGCTGAGGCAGCACGAGGCTCCTTGGTGTGAGCTGCAAGGATGCCATTCTCCTCATCCTGGGGAACCCAGACAACACACAGAGACAACTTTAGCCAAACTCTGCTGAAATCTGCTCAAGGCAGATCTAACAACACTAAAATTAGTAAATACAGAGGAGGCCACAAACTTCCTTCAGAGTTGTTCACCTGCACCCGAGTGCTGGTGATAAAATCACACAGTCCCATGAAGGTTTTCCCAAGAGTAGACAGGTATTATCAGCCTGTATGTACCATCTCATTCTCCAGCCCTAAAGGTTTCTTCGTGTCCCTTTTTTTTATGAGAGTCCTGAGAAGGCAACACTTTTGCCTGGTCATCCAAAAGGAGAGAGTTGGAGGCGTGAGGGAAAGAGCAACAGGCTGTGACAAAAGATGCTACTGGTCTATTGCTTTGTGGGGGAGAAGAGCAAACATGTAAAAAAAGCATGTAAAAGCTGAAGGACTCAAAATTAATTCTGTTCTATTTTTCACAAACAAGTAAATTCTAACAGGGTTAATTGTATTAAAGGAATAGTTTACTCTGAAGGAGCATAGTGGAAGAATGATTCCAAGAAATATCCAGACTTTAAAAAACTCCGTGTATTCAAGATGTCAAGGGCTGCTGAAATTCCCTCTAGAATGCTTATGGAAAGAATTAGCTTAATTAAACCTCTGAACTATTAGTGATTTCATTGAAGGAGGCAAAGATGACAGCAAAGGTCTCAAAGGAATGAAAAAGGGCAAGTATAATAATTACCTTAAAAAGAGGGAAGAGAGGAGGTCTGGAGATTAGCCTTTCCAAGATCTAGGACATGTAGGTGGTTACAGAGCATTCCATCATTAGTACTGAATGGATAATGAAACCATAAGGACCTGCTGCCAGAGATTTGATGAAAACAAGTGTATAGAACCACCCTGAATTCCTTCAGAAGGTGAGTGACCTGATGGAGAAGGAAGAACCAACATATGTGATCCTAACTGGAGATCCTTATCTTTCAATACTTTTTCCCTTCTGCCATCTCCTAAGTTAACTAAGGAATTATGCTGTAATTACTTCTGACTTGTGGGCACTGGTACTGAGTAGCTGGGCAGGGAGGTGCTGATGTTCCCGTCATTCTTCTAGTACATTTGCATCCCACCAGTTTCATTATATTGAGAGTATCTTCTGCTTTCTTACCTGCATAAGCTCATGTCTCACGTCCCCACCATAATAGATGAGGCTGGAGGTTTTATTACAGACCTTTAAAGATCAGCACCCGTGAGGCCATTGCAGATCATAAATAGAGTAAAAAAAAAAACCTATATGCAGGTGGAGATAGTCCAGAACTAAAGGCTGGATCTCCCTTGCACTGAATTTTGAGTAATTTTTTAAAAATTAAGGGCTTTGTAAACTCCCCATACCTTTGTTAGGGTTTAGAGCAAAAGCCACCTAGGCTAGATGCACACTCTGGCAGTGAAATGCATTTGTGACCCAGATCCCATTTCTGTGCCCAGCCTTGTGGGTATGTGCCCAGCGTCAGCCAAGGGATAAGTCTCCTTCCCCTTACATAGGCTACTGAGATGTTTTCTACAACAACTGGACACAGAAAATAATTCTAATCTTGATCTAAGTTCCAGCTAAAGAGACCTGCTTTGCCTACCTCTGGCTTTTTGAGAGAAAGGTGCCATACCTTGGAGCAGTACAGTGTTTTCTCATCTTCTCTTTCCCTCCAAATTGGAAGGCATGAGAAAGCAGTTTGGCGGAGCCTGCTTGACAAGATTTGACATCTAAATTGAACATCCAAGCCTCAAGTTCCTGATTTGATTGAAAAGTCAGTAGAACTGCCTCTTGGTAACTGGTGGGCTGCAAAACTGGCTGTGTGCTCCTCCAGATAAGGGCTCCTTTGTGCGGTGTTGCGTAACGGCTGCCACGGGGTTGATGTGGGCCAGGCCATAAATAACTCCTGCATAAATATTTTTAGCAAATACTTTCTGCTCTTTTGAGATCCACTGGACAGCTTGAAGTGTGTGTATCTGTGTGTGAAGTAGGTGGGGGAAGCTGGAAGAGCTCCCATCAGGAGCACAGAGCAAATATCACAGCGCTCCTGATACAATAACGCGGCAGAAGCTGACGCCTCCATGCGAGAGTGTCCAGAGCAAGCAAGATGTCTCAAAAGAGCTGCCTTATCAGAGTGGCAAGGCATGTTGTCCTGTGGCAGAAATATGAATGAACCCAGTGCCCACAAGAGGTGGATGCCAGCAGAAGTGCTCTGAACAGGATGATCCCCAGGCAAGTCCCAGTTGCTGTCCTCTCTGAAGGGCCCCCTCCCAGGTATCTACTGACCTTTCTGGCATGTGCTTAATGCAGAGAGAACTGTTGGTTGCATGCCCTGTGGGGTTAGCCTGTCTTTTAATTTGCACCTGAAGGGCACTATCTGACTCCATCTATAGAAAACACTGCTAATCTTTACAGATGACAGCAAACATAGCAAGGGTTAACAGAGAAGTACAGTGGCTAGAAGACTCCAGGCTACAAGTGGGGGGAAAAAAGTGAACCCTTCACTCTCATATATGAATCCATAATTAGAAGCCCAAGCACCCCTGAAAATACAGAACAGGACAAAATAAGCTACTCACATTTTCCTCCCACCCCCACTCCAGGGGCACTTCAGAAGGTGTGATACACTCCCAATGTGTCAAACAGCCTGTGCTAGCTACAGCTGATGGCACAGTGGGGAAGGTGCACACTGGGTATGGATTCCATGTATTTATCATTACTGATTTTCTGATTACTTCTGTGCAGAAGTAATGAACACAGTGGCAGGATTTCTCAAGATTCTGTGTGTGTCTCTTCAAACCAAATGGGCTAGGAGAGAAGCAGTAGTAAAGAGTTGGGAGGAGAGGATCAAGAGGAAAAAAAATGGTCTGGATTGATCCAGACTGGAATCATCCAGGATAGCCTGTGCATTTCAACTGCTAGGCCAAGGGAACTTCATAAAAAGGGTTAACTCCACAAAAAAATATGGAGATGGAGAAAGAACACTAAAGACTATTAAGCTCACTAATTAAAATATCAATTTGGCATGCAGTAGGACATGAGAATACACAGGAGAGAGCAATTCTGTCTGCAACTCCTGGGAATCTGGACCCCAAAAGTAAAAGGAGCTTGTTCTGAAAGCAGCAGGGAAGAACCAGCACATTTGCTTTCTGTTATTCCATATAGGCAACACAGAAGGTGTATTTCAACTGAACAAACTAAGCTTCACAGATACAAAAATTTCTGTCTCTGCTATAAAGTCTGTATGTAACCAGGAGCAATTACCTAGATTAAGGTATCTGGAAGCACTCAGATATCCACCTTTCAGTGCTTTTTCTTGAGGGAGATAATAAGTCATACTTTACCATAGTGATCCATAGGAAAAGTGATCCCTGGTGACATTCACTTCCAGCACCTGCGTCCAAAGCAGGCATCTGGTGATATATCTCAACCCAGCCCCACTTCTCAGTCATTTCTGTGAGGGTTTGCTTGCCTAGCTGTATTCTTCAGACACAGTTGGTGTGATTAATAAGCATTGACTGATTATTTAATGGGGTGACCTTAAGGGAGTTGCCTGAGGCAGTAAAGGAGTTGCTGCAGGTGGAACTTGTTGCAAGAATTTTCTCTGCCACCTGCTAGCAATGTTACCAAATTATTTGGTGCTTTCTATCTTTAAAAATTGAAGGAAAACATTAATGTAGCTAGTCTAATACTAATCTTGTATGCTCTGCTTTTGCAGCCAGGCATAAGAGGGAGCTTCAAACTTTCCCTAGTTATAAGGGGAGGGAGATTGCAGCACATGGAATTTAAAAAGAAAGGCCAAATGCCAACCTGAGAGGAAAGTAAGAAAAATCAAATAATGTATTAACTCAAACTGAGTGATAAAGGTGACAATGGGGAATGCTGCTAGGGTGTCAGCCAGGCAGCCAGGAATTCTCAACAATAGTCCTAGAGCTTGCTTTTGGGCAATTGCTCTCCTTATTCTAGTGTTTCTGTAAAAGCACTGGCTAAACAGAGAATAATAAAGGGTTACCTTCAGTCTGTGAAATGAGTGGTCACAGTTTCACTTTGTAGTAGTACAATGGAGAGCTGCTATTTGCCTGCCAAGTACTGTATTTTCAAAAAAAAAAAAAAAGAAACAACCTAATTATAAATAAAAGTACAACTGATAATGCCAGGGTGAATACTTTTTTTTTTAATTGGAATGATACGATCTATTTTCACTGCCACATCTTTCCTTGTTCCGTCTCCTTTCATAAGATCACCTACTAGAGACTAAATGTAAACCACTCACCAAACTGAAACAGCCAGTGACAGGAGGTGATACCCTGCAGGCTGTTCTGACCTGGATGCTCCAGCATTCCGCTGGTAACTGGCAGACAGACGTCTGTACACAGTTTTGGACCACACTTGCTGATGAAGTCACTGCTCAAAGCATCTGTTGTGTTGACCTCTTCACTATACACAGGGTCAGACTGAAGAAACTTAGTGTACCTTGTGGAAGTTTACTGTCAGGTTATGCATTACACAAAATAAGAGTAGAGCCCCTTTAGAGAAGAGTCTCCTGACATCTGTGTAGCATCTGGCACACAATTCCCTACCCATGGAGGATGGGATAAAAGGATACATTGGAGACTGAACTGTCCAGATACTGTTAGAGCAGAGGGGTATAAGGGCAGGAGGTAAGCTGCTGTACTTCAGTAAGAATAAGCGAGAGAAAGCAAGCAAGCAGGTAGGATGGAGTACAGCCAGATGGTGAGTCCCAGCCACCTGCTAAGTCTCTCTCCCTCTAATAGTCAGGCTGGTGTGCAGAGCAGCTGGAAATATTTGGATACTGCTTGTGTGGATAGCAATGGTTGTCAGGAAGCTTCAGATTCAGACAGGCAAGACAGAGGGGTAGCTAAATTAGAAATGAAGATATGAAGCTAAGTCATTTTGATCTAGTTTACAAAGTGGTGACCTTGGGTCCCCCCTTGGCATAAAATTAACGTAAAAGGAATTGCAAGCAGTTGAGCTGGACTGAGCAAAGCACTAAGTTTAGAGTGAACTCTGGGCATCTTCCCAGTTATGTCTGTGTGTGGGAACTTGGCAGGAGTGAGAGGCAGTGTGTGTAAGAGGTCTAGCTCACTTGTAACAACAAAACTAAACAGAAGTGCAAGGTGTCCCCAGGGAAAAGGGTAATTTAGCCCAGTTACTTGGGTCTTTTTCCCTAAATCCCCAAAGAAGCAGTAATAAATATTTAAAATTAGAACGATATGAATGGATCCTGCTGACACTGCTTGCATTTATTAAGCCATATCTTGAAGACATCAAGGGAAAAGGAACCACGAGGCCAAGCAAGCACAAAACTAGGACTCAGCATTAATAGAGCAGCCCTATGTGGGGTCTGATGGCTATCTGAGGAGCTGGGTAGTAGCAAGGTGTTGACATAGCTCAGATGCCCTCACTTGTCTTCATTCAGGTCCAACTTTGTTCCAAAGCTGTTGATCTACTAAAAGTAGATCTACTAAAAGTAGATCAACTGGACGTTTGCTATTGTTCGGGTGAAATAGGACTCTGGCAGGAGTGTGCTGCTGGAGAGGATGAAACCAGCCAAAATAGATGTGGATATCAAGGGAAAATGCCAGGTTTATCCTAGTTGGTTTGGTTTGTGGTGTATTTTTTCCCATATGCAAATCTGAAGGATATAGTGAGTGAGTTTGAAATGCTGTCTGATGTTAAATGCAGGTAAATGAACATGTGCAAGTGAGGCTGATACTGAACAGGAGCCAGCAGCTGCTCTCTCAGGCATCCCCGAATGGAGCAGATGCTTTCGAGGCAGAGATGTGAAACAAAATTATAGATGTTACTCTTGCCTGCCTCCAGAAAGGAGCATGCAATTAAAATGTAAGCATGAATGGAGCAGAATTTTCTTTCACTGGCAACAGAGTGCACTGAAAAACTGAGAGCAAAGCAGAAGGCATGGATTGCTGTCTGCAGAGACATCTCCATTTGTGTTGGCAATGTACAGGAGGAAAGAGGTAGTAAGGCCTTATTCACAGCCAAGTTCTTGGACTTGATACACAAACATGAGTGAGATTTGAGGAGCTGATACAATCTGATAGGCAAACATGTTGATTTTTTCCAGCAAGCCGTAAGAATACAGTTGGAGGCTTTTCAATTGCTAGAGGGCTGGTTAGGGAGCTCGTGGCATCACTGACCTAATTCTTTAATAAATCTTAGCAGACTGGGAAACTGCAAATACTGAAAACTGAGAATGGGGGGCCAATATGCAGAAAAGGGCAAGTTTGATAACAAATGCAGACCTGATGTGTTTATTATGATAGCTGCTTTTCGAAGGAAAATGCTGTTTTCATCTAAGTTGAAATGTTTTAAAAGGCACTAGTCTTAACAAAACATGCTGTAAGCAAAACAGAAGTGAAATACCAGACTGATTTTGACACTCTTGGTATAGCACATTTTGAGCTACATTTAAAAAACTTTTCAAAACATGTTTATGTTAAAGAAAACATAATTTTAAATGGGAATCACATGTTTTCCATTTTCATGGAAAATTTTGTTGTCATCTTGTGCTGTTTTTTTTTTCTACTTAATGACAGGAGATGAGGAAAAAAAAATCAAAGTAAATGGGATTTCCTGTGAATGGAAAATTCAAGTTCTTTGTGAATCTGTATAGCTCGTTGCAGGCTCATTCCCAGACAGGTCAATATGGAACTGCCCACATACGGAATTTCAAGGTGTTACTGAAATCATTAGTAGCCAGTGAAAATGGCTCAATGGGACCAGATATTCCTAAATTACCTTTTTCTACAAATAGAACTTCCAGCTTGGCTGGTAACTGTGGGTACATAGACATGGTAGTGTTTTGTAAGCATCACCTTGCACACACTGATAGCAGGTTTTTGGTTCTTTATCCATTAACCTATAAATCTCAAAAGGTAAGAACTTTTTATTGAACATGCCTCTAATGGGAGTCAGTGTCTTCTGGCTGATCCAGAGATAAATAAAACATCATTTGCTAATAACCATGGCAGATGGAACAAAGATTGTGTGTCATCGCTATTTCCCGCTTCACCAAGCATGCAACGTGATCTGCCTTACCTGATGAACTGGCCCCAGGCAGATACAGTGTAGTGTAATAAAAAAGTTCATCTAAGATCATGCCTGTGGAGTGCCAGGAGACACCTCAGCCATAACACCTCCTTGGAAAGGGTGTTGGAGTGGACAAGCAATGAAGTCCGGTTTCCGACTGAGATGTAGTGGCACAAAGGAAATGTCAGTGGGAAGTAGTGAATAGCTGCAGGTCAGTGATTACACCTCCTCATGCAGCCCAGGTAAAAGGAGAGATGTCTCTGCCACCCAGGGACTGAAAATTATTAAATAGCAAAGAAAAGGAAGAAAACCTTTTGGAAAACTTGTGAACAACCCTTTCACAGGCAATGGATTGTCAGATGATTTGGCAATACCATGCAAATATCCCCATAGACAGAAAAAATACCTGAGAAGTCTCTGCCGAAGCAGAGGAGTAGAACCAGTACCTTGTCTGGAAGTAAAACCCAGGCTACACAGTAATCAGGTATGATATTAAAGGGGAGGCTGATTATTCACTTGAACAAATACTGATGAGTTGGAAAAATCTTCGATGTTTTCAAGCCAAATGACTTTGTGGCAAATACCTATTAGTGAAGTACAAATCATTAGCCTGATTAAAGGCATATCAGTGTAAATGCTGTGTCCCCTGATGTCTGGCCATTACTGTGCCTGGGACTTTGAAGAATTCAAGCCATATTCTTCTGTAAACCATTCTGCAGCATTCACGTGTTTAATTAAAGTCTTTGCAAAAGGAGCCTCTGCAGTGCATTTATTATGTCATTTCAGAGCCACAGCCTTTCCCCAGCATGGCCAGTGGTGGTACATAGAGTGAACAACCATGTAAGCAAGAGTCAAATCATGGTGCCTCTTTCACAAGGATTTGGGCAGGCAGCTGCAGGGTCATTCGTGTTTCTCCCTACTTGGACCACAGTGTTTTGACTCATACATTTCCAGAACATCACCACGTTTTCCCAGATCCCAGGTGAGGCCAAATGCCTGGGTGGTGAGCAGGGAGCACTATATGCCCCAAGGTGCAGCTCCATGCTATGGGTGCTCCCTCCCTCCATATGGTCTCCCCTCATCTGCTTGACCTGGCTCTGGGTTATACTCTTAGGCTGTGTGTGCCACACAGGGAAAACACCATCCTGGAGGTGGTTCCACCCTTCACAGATATTGATAGTGAATCAACCACGGGAAAAAAAATATAATTGTGGAGGAAGGATTAAAGGTTCGAAGCACTTTTTCCTTATTTCTGGCATCTATTGGTTCCTTCACAATCTTGTCATTGTTTGGGAAAACGTCTGCTATAAATACACTTAGATCAGATGCTCTGAGATCAGCATCTAGTGTAACAGATGAGAATAAAAATCTGTTTGATGTTAGAAGTAGAATTTCTTTTAGTTCTTGCGGGTTAGTGATTCATCCAACATTTCAGATGTGAGGAGCAGCCCATTTATTGGCATGTCCAGTGAAACTTGCTAGGGAGAGACCTCCTAGATACCAGGCCTTTGCAATCACTAAAGTGAAAGCGGGTTGATGTTGAGATGGACTAAGTGACTTGCCTGTGTTCCCTGTTTAGTTATGCCTGTTCAGTGTCTTCAGGACAGCACCAACCCTCCACAGACTAAAACCATCTAGAGAGCAGTGGAATTATTGTAGAAATGGCTCTGCATGTCATGACCTGCTAGTCTTCTGCAGTTGCATGCCACAGGTAGGATATTCAGCATCGTATGAATGTTTTTGTATTAGGATATAGTAGAAATTCTACATATCTACTGACTCTGCTCCCACTGAACTGTTCTTTGGGGAAAACTCTATGGGGTGAAGGGGGTTATAACACTGTGCTGTTAACTTTGGAGATACATTTTTGTATACAACTGGCAAATTCACATGTAGCAAAGAAGAGAGCAGTGAGTACATCCATCTGCACCAGTCAGTGTCAGATGGGACATGAACAGATGTTAACAGATTTTCAGAGAGCAGAATTCAGTTCTGCAAAGAGTTTGTTCTGGTCCTAAAGCAGGACATCAGGCTGGTCCTTGGGGGTTTTTCTAAGCATCTTGCTTAGGATGAGGGACAAACACAATGGAAATTGGTTCTGTGGGTTGGTCCCTGTGTCCCTGCTCAGACATCCCCTTTAACATGGTGAGTCCTTGGGCTCCAGGACCTCGGCCTTGAGGGGAAAATTCTCTGCACACACTGAAATCCACCTTGTCTCAGTATTTGTTACAAGAGCAACCAAGACCCTGGGTCCATTTGGCGGGTAGGAAATTGCACTAGGGGCAATGGCCATTACCAGTTTGCTTTTGTTCTTTCATGAAGAGATGACAGTTTACCCCAAAAGGCTGCATTTGGCCATTCTGTACTTCTGTGAGGAGCTCCAGCTGTTGTTTCCTGTACCTTTGCATTGTTGTAGTCAACCGAGACAATACCATACTCAAGTAAGGACAGAGTCTGTAAATAAAAGCTGTTTAAATGCCAACAAATAACAAAATATGTTGACTCTGGAGGCTGACTGATTTCAAATTCTTTATATTTTGTAGCTGCATTTTTCAGCGCTACCAGACTCACTGACAGTACCATCCCACATCTAATTGTAAGCAACTAGAGCCATTTAACCATTTAATGGTATTTTGATTACTTCTTACAAAGCATCTTGCAATGTAACAGCTTGCTTTCCAAATATCTCATTCCTGCTTCTTCTCTTTGATCACTGGTAAATGGCCACGTAGGGACAAAGCTTTTCCAAGCAATTTACAGTTTGTCTACTTAAAATTAGAGAGAAATCCACACCTGGAGAGTTCTCTAGAGTCTGAATGTCTAGCTCCTAGGAGCTGGTAGGGGTTTATTGCCCTTGCTTTATTTAGACTGACTCAGCACCAGGTTTTTGGTTTCTATTTCTCAGTCTGTTGCAGGCTGTTAGGATTCAGCTCACAGAGACTTGTACCAGGAGAGCTGTCAGCTGTGCTTGATCTCAGAAGGAAAAGATCAAAAAAGTCAGGGCAATAGTGAGGAAGAGGGAAGAGGGCCTGCTGAGGGAAGGAAAGCGATATGTGAATTATAACTGGACTTCAGCACTACTAAGTGAGACATGGCCCCTTCCTTCCTCACAGCTCCAGCAATTTCACTAGGGCTTCACCTGAGGCCATCAGATAAAGGTCTGTCCTGGGGGCCACCAGATCCTGTACCCCAAGGACTCAGTTCATATTTCCAAGGCAGAAGAAATATAATTACTTGCCAACTTGGCAGGCAATTATTAGACTGACCAGAGTGGTGAAGGAGACCTTTTTTTTGTCTCAGGGAAAGAAAACAAATGCAGGATATTACCAGGTCTGTCATCCTAGAGCATCAGCTGAAGGGAAGCAGCCGACTCCCAGGATTAACACCCTTCCTCTATGGGGAGAGAAGCTGTTATACAAAGTGGATTGAGGGAAATGAAATTTTCATTGCAGAAGAAGAGTGGGAAACACTGCTGACAGCCAGCTCAACAGATTGATGAAATAGTAGCCCCAGGGATACTGTTCAAGGCTCTTTTGGTTATTTAATGAAGCGTGGTTGAGTTTTGACCCCTCAGCTTCAGCACTGGAGGTTTTCTGTGAGCATTTGAGGTCTTGCCCTATCCCTGAGCTCATTGACTACTCAAAGAACTTTTCTAAAATCAGATTTCCCTAGATTTTTAATGGCTTTCTTTCCTGCTGTGTGAAAGGCCACTCAACTAACAGAACAAATTCATCATGTGGTGAAGCTGGGAGAGGGACCAAGCCTAGGGCTCCACTGAAGCTCTGGGAACAGGAGGGGACCTGAGCCAGCTTGGGTAAACCATTTCTCCAGGAAGCACCTGGTAATCAAGGCTCCAGCATTTACCAGTTCCCATGGCACTTTTAACAACAGCAGGTTAAAGAAATCAGTTTTATTTGAAGAGAAAGGGCTTGTCTTAAAACTTTTGACCAAATTCTTTTAAACCACAGTGGATAACTGGACTGGCAGGGTTCCTGTCACCCTCATTAGCAAAGTTTTATTCTTTGCAAAATGCAGGCTTGCTCCCCTTCTCCAGAGGTTACTTGCCAGAGGATGGCTCCTCCCCGCTCCCTCCCTCCCAGGCTCCAGCTGGGGACCTTCCCTCCCACGCCCGACCCCAGCAGGAAACCTGCTGCAAACACGACCGCGGCTGGGGAAAAGCAATGCCAGAGAAATACATTATCAGCTCCACTCTGCAATTTAAATTCAGCAGAAGGACCCGGGCAGGAAGCCCCAAGCCACCGCTCTGTGCATGGCTGCGGGTCCGTGGCTCGGGTCAGCAGCAGTGATATTGCTGCAGTCCTCCACGCTGGCCCTGGACTGACACTGAATGGCACCACGCCAGCCTGTGATATGATAAAAATTTCCTGCGGCTGCAGTGAGTTTCTTTTGCTGGCCCAGCACCAGCAGTGCTGTCAGCCCATGGGTTAGAGTACATAGAAGTCATTGTTGTTTGACAGGTCGCTGTAATGGCAGAGGGCAAGAGCGGGAGCCTGTGCTGGTGGGGGCTCGGCTCGACCCCTGCCCTGAAGCCCCTGTGCCGCAGGCCTGCCCAAGCCTGGCTTGCAGAGATGAGTGTCCCACCTGGGCTCAGCCACAGCCTGATGCTTGTGCTTGAGTCTGCTGTTGTCATTGCAATAGGTCCCACAACACCGGCATGTCAGGAAGCGCTTAGCTCGGTGTTTGGCCTTTGACTCGGGGGTCAGGGCCATCGCTCCGTGAGTGAGAGTCACTGCTGCGGCGCCCCGTGGGTCAGGCTGCCCTTTCAACCGGCTCCTTCTCCTCTGGACGGGATCCAGGCTGATGTCTGACTGGGAGGAACAGCTCTCATTCCAGCCAGCACTGGCGCTCAGGCTGCGCAGGGGCAGGGCGAGCCGCAATGCCTTCCAGAACTGGGAGCCGGAGCGCTTGGACTTCTCCCCCTTCCAGGTGACGAAGGAGACAGACTCCTTCAGCTGGAGGATGCTGGGGTGGGTGCACTGCAGTGGCCTGTACTCCACCACGATAAGTTTGGTTGCTATGGCGTTCTGGCACATGATGCCCAGCTTGAACTCCAGGAGACTGATGCTCTTCTCTGTCAAGTAATCAGGACTCAGGACCACGATCATCCTGCGGCTCCTCTGGATGAAGTCGAACACGGCTTCGGTGGTATCTAAGAGTACAAGGACAGAGGAATTGGGGTGCACAAGAAGGGAGTGGGGAGATAAAAACTGAATGAAGCTGTTTGGTGGCATACCTGCACAGAACCCCCTTCCCACAGAAGGAAACCTGGCACAAGCCCTGTGACTTTCTAGTTGCCCACTCCTGCTGGCAGCATTTTTGCTGTGCAGGGTGTTTTTGAGAAGTGGTAAACGAGAAGCCAGGATATGCCACTGCTGTATTCTGACTTCTACACAGCATCACTCCTTCCCATTTGATAAAGGGCAGGTCCTGTTTGGGAACCACCTGACCACAGCTTGAGTAGCCCTTTGCATCAGGGAAACAAAGCGAAGCAATCACGTCACCTTGCCACAGCTCACACTACCAAGGCTAAGACCC
This sequence comes from Manacus vitellinus, assembly GCF_001715985.3. Lineage (NCBI taxonomy): Eukaryota > Metazoa > Chordata > Aves > Passeriformes > Pipridae > Manacus > Manacus vitellinus. The sequence continues at coordinate 5,034,366 of NW_021940207.1, read as the reverse complement.
ACCTCCTTCTCTGTCATGCTCTCTCACCTAGAAGTGGAAACCTCCAAATTTAGAAAGCAAAAAAGTCAGCCTTAAACCTTTCCATCAGTTCCTCTAGCCATCATGTGGGGTGGAAATACCATCCTTCAAAACGTTTCTTGCGATTCATTGCAAGTTGTAAAGCTCAGCAAGATGCTTAGCTGGAATGGTGCCAGGCAAGGGCAGCATCTCTTTTATTATGAATGTTGAAAAGCAGTAAGCCTGAAGGATGTCCTTGGACTTCTACTTGTGGCTTGGGATGCAGTAAGCATATTGAAGGTGTCATGGCTAACGGGTGAGCAGTGGAAACAATGGGAATTATAGGGCTCAGGCACTCAGCAAATTAACCCAAGCTGATTAAGAGAACTGTAAAAACTCTAAAAAAACCATACACTGGCTGGTGTATGCTGGTGCCTGAGATGAGGGGGGACCCAAGGACAAGCTGGTGTTCAGGCAGGACAGGGAACATTCTCGCACATTCAGAGAGAAAAACCTGCCTGTAAGAATGTCTTGCAAAGATCTGTTCTGGGAAGAAGAGGTACTTGCTGCTTCCCTTCCCTGTCACAATGCTAAAACCTTCATTCCTCAGTCTGGAAACTTCCCTCTCTCCCTGCCAGTAGAACACTGGTCTTTTATATAAATAAAAATCCCTGCAATGGCAATGCCTCTTATTCTTCCAGCACTTGGCTGTCTCTAATCTCACAGCAGAAAGTCCACCATGTTGCCTCTGGATGAACCTTATTTTAATATTGTACAGAGAAACACTTTTCAAATATGTATGAGTAGCTGTAAAACTCATTATCACTAGATTATTTGGAGACCAAGAACATGGGACAGAAAAAATGATGACACAGTAATATCCTAACGGAGCAAGTAAAGTACTATTTGGTTCTTTAACATAACACTGGAATTAAAATAAAATTATTTTGAGGGGGTTTTTTTCTGGTATACAAGGTCTAGGGGGACTTTCCCCCCAACACACCCAGGAAAACACCGATTCATTGAAACCAAAAGTAGATGATAAAGTCAGTTCTGTCAGAATTGTCACCTAACGCTGTGACATGTTCTTAACACCCTATTTCAAAGGCACAAAGAATTGGCAGCAATGTCCAATGAATGAGTCCAGACCTCATTCAAACCTTTCTGCAACTGATTGAGATCTATTTTGAAAACAGCCAGGCTTCAAATTTTGTGAAAGAAAAAGATCTTTTGCCGGTTTGAAAGGTCTTTCTTTTTGAAACTGGAATCACAGAACCATGATGAAATTTAGGCAGGAGCAGTCCCTGGGAGGTCACCTATTCTACCTGCCTGCTCAAAAAGTCCAAGCTCAATTAACATGAATGACTCTGATGCTGTTGAATTGAAATGTTTTGATTGAGGTGACAGTGCTGGTTTTATCAATTTTGAATTGGCAACACTTTTTGAGACTCGACACTTTTTGGCGGGGAAGACGCTCAAATTCCCAAAGATAGATTTTATTTCTGAGAATGGGATGCATTTAGACTTCTCTGACCAGGATACCCTGGGATGTTCAGTTTACAATGTTTACCTAGCTCATGAAAAATCCTGAGTGGCCACTTCACAGTGTGCAGGTCGCAGTGACACCAACAGCACGGGATAGGACAGGCAGCAATAACACTGCAGGAGTTTGGGGATTTGATACACTTAGTTATCTGCTTTACACTACAAAAACTTCCACCTTTACTAAATGGTTACAGAATATTTTCATTGGTTTACTTGTGTCTTCCCTAATGCACCCCAGAGGATTATAACAGAGGAGTATAACTAGGTCCCATACCCATAGACCCCAAATCCATAGATTGTCACAAGTATTCATTTTGCTAGTGGTCTGGAAGTGCTAGGCTCTCTCTCAACTTACCTGCTAACAGGCAAACAAGGGAAACAGACAAGAAAGTGGCTTGGATGAGAAAATATGAAGCTGACTGAAACTTTTCTACCCAACTGCCTGGAAGGCGATGGGCAAAGTAGCCTAAGAGTGAGTTTCATTTCTGTGGTTTGGGCAGATTTCCAAGATTTCTGTTCAACATTCTGACTTGATCTCTAAAGCAAAGAGATGATGTTTCCTTTCCATCTTTCTTTCTTGTGATTGCCAGGCACTCTTCAGATCAGGGATTTTCTGTGTGTGTGTTCACTGCTGTGAGACACCTCAGTGCTGTGTGTCATTCTGTTTTTGCTTGCATGGCCCTGGTAGCTCAGGTGCCTCTGCAGGCACAACATGAAACAGCCAGGAAAATGCCCCCCTCTGAGGAGGTGTCCCAAGTCATCTTGATGCTTGGACTACACACAATTATCTTTCTTAAACGGCATTTCGCAGACATAATGGGGAGGAAGATGGTACTTATGAGAAATGCACAAGGACTGAAATGCAAAAGTGAAAATGTTTTATTGAAAAGCAAAATAAAATAATACTGACACTTCACAGACCAAATCACACAAAGGCAAAAACATGCAGAAAAGAGAAGGGAAAACAACTCTGGAACAGCTGTACAACATCAAACAGCACAGGGAGGGGAGATATTTTTTCCAATTTGTGCCACGCTGTTTCCCCACGAAATAACAATGAGGAACTTTGCATGAGGTGCATATTGCATAAATATTAGGTTAGAGCACAGAAACTCAAATGAATCAACTGATTCAGACATGTGCTGTGACAGAATCCCACAATGTAAACCACAAGGGGCTTAGAATGAAATGGCAGGTGGATCTGAGGTGCTTGCAGATCTGCATTATAGCTGAGACTGGGCTTTACCCCTGGCCTGACAGATCCCAGCAAAGCCAGTGGTAAAGCTCCTGGGGGAGTGGAGCCTGCTCCAGTGCTATTCCTTCCACACTGCTCCCTCTGGACCTCTCAGGTCCCTTCCAGACCATCACACCTTTCACCTTGTGGGTGCTCTGCTGATGTCTCTCAGTAATCCTGTTCTCAGGTTGCAATGGCACCAAAGGCCACTGCAGTGGTGCCGGAGATGTATCCAAAGGCCAGTGCAATGGTGCCAGAGAAAGTTCAGGTCTATTAATTATTTGGAAAACTCTTTGAATAAAATCAGCAAAATATATGAGGTGAATTTAACTTTCTAAAATAATCAGACTTACTGAAACATCAGCAGAAGTTCTCTTGGTAACTCAGCCAAAGTGAGATGTGGTGTTGTGAGGTCTGGGATGTCAATTTAATTTATGCATATTTTGGAATCAATTTTTTAAAAATCATCTAGGAATCTTAACACAGCTCTGCTTTGGCCTCAGGGCTTTCCCTCTGCCTGCAGATCTGGCAGCTGGTTACAGAGATGCTTAAAACACAAAAAAAAGGTGAAGCTGGGCAAAATGACACAGTTGCAATGGGTTCACAAAGCTGAGCATGGTTTTGGGTACTATCTCTTATAAATGTCCCTCCTCAGACAACTACAGTAGAAAAGCTCATAATAAAGCTTTTAAGCACCTATGAGCAGATGAGAAGTTCCACTGCCTCCAGTGAAGCTGACTGCAATTTTATCTGCTTAAAGCAAAGCTTACTTGGGGTGGGGAGGATGAAGAGGAAGGTAAAAAACCAGCTCTATTTGTTTCACATTTGTAGCATCCTGGTTCCAGCCAGGACAGGGTTAATTTCTGCAGTAGCCAGGAAGGGGCATGGCCAGGATCTGGAGGTTATTCTGTATCACCTCCCATCACTGCCAGGGGAAGGGAGCCTCTTTCATGGAGAAGGGGTCCCTTCTGGGTTGGTGGGAGGGAACGGTCAGGTATTGTCTATTGTCAGGGGTGTTCCATGTGAATCATTTATTTCTTGTACCCTCTGTCATTAGTATTGTTGCTGCTACTGTTTGCTTTCTTATCTCCGTGCTGTTTCCAGTAAAATGCTCTTATTTCAGCCTGTGATCTTTACCTTCTGTGCCTCCAATTCTCTCCAGCCTGCTGCAGGGGGAGGAGGAGGGGAAGGGGAGAGGAGTAAGTGGCACATGGTTTCAGTGGGAGCATTAAATTGGGAAATACCATTCCTAAACTATGGCATACAGTACCTGACCAAGGGCAGAGCTCCCCACAGCCCTGGAATAACATTATTAATCATAAAATGCTAAGGGCAAGGGGTTTCCCTGATGCCAGGATTCAGTCCTGAATCTTTAAGGCTGGGCTTTTTATTGGGATGCCCTTAAACCTTCTCAGCTGGGTGAGTAGTGCGTAGACACCAAATTGTAGTGGTTTTTAATGCCATTATGAATGCATATGCTTCACCCCCTGAACACCAGAGTGAATACATGAGTCAAAGGTGACTCAGCATCAACCATTATCAATAAAAAATAAGCATGCACTTGGTGTGTATAATACTGAAAGTGGGCAGGTCCTTGCACTGGGAGCTACAGGAGTATGGAGACACCCCCAGTTTGCAGTTTTATTTGAAAACATTGTGAGCCATAGCACCAGTCAATGCTGGGGTCCCACTGTGCTTTGGTCTCTCCTACAAGGAAAGGGACACACCCCTCTTCTGTCTTAAAAGCCTGTTGCTGGGGGTTAGCTCACCAGATCCTTTCCTGCTGCCTGCCACTGAAGCAAGGACTGGTACACAGTGGTTTTTTGTGTTTCCATTTTGTGCAAAGGTTACAGAACCTGAGACACATCCTCTGTTCTGCAACTCTGGGCTGGAAACAAGATAGGGGGAGACTTGCTTTGTAAAGCAAGTTTAAACCTGAGTCCTGAATTAGAAATGGTGATGGTGTTCACAAACAGGCACAGAAGACAGATTCTTCACAGAATCATAGAATAGTTTGGGTTGGAAAGGACCTGTAAAGGCCATCTAGTCCAATCCCCCTGCAATAAGCAGAGACATCTTCAACTCAATCAGGTTGCTTATAGGCCTGTCAACCTGATTGTGACTCTTTCCAGGAATGGGGCATCCATCACCTCCCTGGCCAACCTGTGCCAGCATTTTACCACCCTCGTTGTAAAAAATGTCCTCCTTCAATATGGTCCGAATCCACCCCCTTTTAATTTAAAACTGTTACCCCTTGTCCTGTTGCACCAGGCCCTACTAAAAAGTCTGTCCCTACTTTTCTTATCAGCCCCCTTTAAGTATTGAAAGGCCACAATAAGGTCTCCCTGAAGCCTTCTCTTCTCCAGGCTGAACAATCCCAGCTCTCTAAGCCTGTCCTCATAGTCTTATCCAGCTGGACAGAGCAAGTAGCTTTTAGTAAGTTCAAATAAGTTTGTAGGGCCTCCTGGTGAGTCGGATATATATCCAGTGTCATCCCAGAGGCCTCGGCAGTACCTTGCATGATGCTGTCCCCCAGCCAGTGGCAGAGGCAGTAGGCAGGTTCAGTAGTACACTGGGGTTCCTTGTAGTGCTTGTGAAGTCCCTGAGTTTACTCTACAAGAAACATCTCTCAGATATGCTCCATGGCCTGTACTAATGAGAGATTTCCCCTGGATTACAAGCATTACAGCTCTGAATGATCTGGTGTACTCATGAGACCACAGAGTCCCAGAGATTGACCACTTGTTACTAGAAGTGCTACAATACAAATATCACCCAGCAGAGTGTTGCGGGAGGGGGGGTTAATGTTTTGTAAAAGCCATTCCCCATTGCCAAACTATTTGAATGCACCTTCAACAGAAATGTGGGGAGCAAAGATGAGGAGCCTCAAGAGTCTATGCTCCCCCCACTGAAGCAGAAGTCTGTGATCCCACAGTGATTCAGATTATAGAGCTGGAGCCACTTTTCAAACTGTTCCTTGGCCCCTGTAAGAGGGACCAAGGAACACAAAGGAGTGAAGTCACTTAGGAGAGGAAAGGAGCTCTGTCCTGGATGCTAATGAAGGTCCCATAGGAACTGGATCTAGGAGTACTGGCCTATACAAATACCACACCATCACAAGGTGCTGGATGCATCACATCTGTACAGCTCAAATTTAGACCTTAAGCCCAGGGCTTGTGTGGTTGATAACAAAAACATACATTTGCAGAGAGGATATGTTTACATCTTTGGTCCCTCTACTGCCAGAGCAATACAAAACTGCATGGAAAACATGACAATCTTCCAAAAAGGTTGGGACATGGTCCTTCATGGAAAAAACCCTGAGCTCCTTCCCACTCCCTGGTATAACTTGTGGGTTTGTTTTGGTTTGTTTTCTGATGGTGTCAAACATTTTTCAGGGATATGCGTCAACCCATCAAGACTCAAACTCCTGCTAATTTTTTTCACTGGAATTTCCACCTGCAGCTGCTTCCAGAACCTGCCCTTTGGGTACTTGGATTTCTCGCCTTTCCATTTAATGACAGTCAAGGCCGCCTGGGCCCGCTTCAGCTCCTTCACTTTGCTCTTCTTGATGGCTTTGTACTGCACTAGAATGACTTTGATGTTGCCCTTGGAGGCCATATTCTCTAGACCAGCTTTGAGCTCCAGCAGGGCCTGTGTCCCCTGCAAGACGTAGTTGGGACTCAGGACAACAAGCAGACGTCGGCTTTTCTGGATGAAGCTCAGGGTTTCGTCTGTGACAACTGGGAGAAAGAAACATTGAGGTCGTTAGTGATGCCCAAGAACATGCTGCTGAGCTGCTAGTGTGACACCAAGTGTCTCTTGAAGGGGACAGTAAAACACTCTGGAGGCCCTCTCTAGAGACTACGCTGGTGCTTCCCAACCCTGCAAGTGACTCTAGGTAGGATCTCCTACACCATGGCTTGTACCCACTTCCCCACACAGTGACATCTTGTACTCCCAGCCTCAGACTGCCTGGAGATGCATTTCCTCCTCCCTGTGCTATGTGGAGATGCCCAAGAGAGCTACATCTAAAAGGCATGGTACCACATGTCTGTGACACCAGACAATGCTATGAGGATGCCTTGTGGCCAAGAGGGCTGCTGATCTCATAGAGAGAGGTGAAAAGAGGCTTTCTGGAGCAAAGCAGGGAAATTGGCAGCTGAATGACACATGACCTCAAGGGAAAAACTCAGCTTGAAGAGGTATCAGGAAGCTTGAATGCCTATGTTTACATCCTCCTCTGGCAGATGTCCAGAATGACTCTGGATATTCCTTTCACTCCTCTTGCCTCAGTTTCTCCACACCAAACACACACAATATGTATCTACACGTCTACACCCTCTCTGAGTGTCCTCCTGCTTTGGTAGTACTACCATCCTAACTCCTGTTACTCATCCATCTGTTCCCATTGCTGTCATCTATGAAAGCAGATTAGAGCATTTTTAGAACATAAAAGTAAACTATTCTGAGGCCTTTTAGTGAAATGTCCCAAAAATAACATCCCCCAAGGAAGGAACATGTCATGGTAACTGTGGATCCTCTTTAATATTCTAATATCTGCAGGTAGACTGTCCTTAGGCACCCTCCTGTAATTAATGTGAAAATCCCTTGTAAGTGTGAATCTCAGCGCTTGTACTCTCTGCTGCAGGATCTCCCACACTTCATTTACAAGGGAACGCTCTTGACTGGTCAGAAATTACAATGGAGAATAAAGTAATGCTGACAGGCAACTTCATTTAGCTGTCAAGCACGTTTGATTAGTTCCTGTCAGCTAACTCGCAGGATAATCCATCCCCCACTGTTTCTTCATCAAGGACAACATAACTCTAACCATGACACAGATGCACACTCTGGAGGCATGACATCAGCTGCCAAAAGCTATTTCCTGGCCTGCCGTGCTTTCCCAAGAAGATTAGTCAAATCCTGGCTAAGAAGCTGGGAAGCCCCAGCAGCATCGCGAACGGCAGCGTGGTGACAAGCCACTCCAGCAGTGCTCCAGAGGGCTGGCACTGGCTTGAGGTTGACAGTGACTGGCACGAGGGGCAGAGATGGGAGTGTTCGGGGGTAAGGGTGAGGGAGAGAGAGCCCAGGAGAGCTGTGGTGGGAGGAAAATGACACCCTCCAAAGCGAAAGGGGAAGGATGGCAAGAAGCGGCAGAGGGAACAGGAGGAAGAAGGACATCTGGTGAGAACAGCTCAGAGCAAACCTGTTCTGAGTCTGACACTGCATCAAGCAAATTGAGCCTGGAAGGTTCCCTGCCATGTCATCCAGGCTCTCTCTAGAAGGAACAGCACCAGGATTGCATCTGTCTCCAGGTCCCCCAAGGCAAACTTACTCATTTATCTCCAAACTTTGAGGTGCTCCTAGATCCTAGCAAGCATCTAGGAGATAAAGATAACAGTCTCCCGACTGATTCTGCTCCCTTTGCCACACAGTTGGGCTGAGACTCCAGCAGTCCCTCCTGTCCTTTCCAAAAGGGACCCCAATGGACTTTCTCAGTATGGGTTCTGTCATCAGTGGGGTCCTGACCCAAAGGCCATGAATTCAAAGTAGGGTGGTCTGCACTGGCAGAAGTTCAGACTGAACTTTTAATAGGCATCAGGGGTCACACAGCCTACTGAGCCCCCAGGACACTGAAAATAGAGAGTGTTGGCTAGATTTGTGCCCTTGCTGTGGCACCTGTGTGAAGGTATACTTATCTGGGGAGTTTCAGAGACTTCTATTCTTGATTCCCTGCATCCCTGAAGCAGACACTATGTCCAGAACTTTATATGATTTAGCTCAAAACAGGGAAAAAAGACTACATCTTACTGAAGAGATAGTCCCACTACCTGCAACAAAGTACTTTTAATTATAGTAGCTTAATTGTATGTCATATTAGACACAAACTCCTTAATTAATGAGGGTGAGTGGGAGGCATGTTATCTTCTCACTGATTTTGGCATGGTGCTCTCCACACCTTCCTGAAGCAGACACTCCTGCTTTTTACAGGCATTCACCATTACCCTCTGTGAGCTACCAGTCTGGTCCAGTGTAACACTTGCCCTGCTTCTTTTCTTCTAGCCTTGACTTTATCCCCTTTTTTAAGGCAGCTCAGAGGGCTTGCATGAAGGTCAGTTGTCTGGTTCCCCATGTTGATAGAACAACCACTCCTGCACATCAGTCCTGGAGAGAGCAACTGAAACAACCAACCACCATCACTTGCCCACCACAGCTTTTTTGGAGGCCAGGAGCATCTGCAACACTGTCATGTGAAGCAAAAACATAAGAAGATACCAAAAAGAGTTCATTAATAGTGATGAGGGGAAAAAAACAAAAGGTAACCTGAATAGGCCTGTTCCAAACTACCAATACCTCAAAGAACAATAAAGAGAGGAGGTGCATGGAGCACAGTCCCCTGTGAAATACTCACTTCCCCCAGGGAGGCTGTCTCTGTCGAAGATACACAGCTTGTACCCAAACTCATTCTCCAAGACTCCCCGCAGTGTCAGCAGCACAAATTCCTCCTCCTCCGCGTTGCGGGCGTAGGACACGTACACGTCATACTCCTTCCCGTCTGAGCATTGGGAGCACAGAGAGACACAAATGGCAGAAGAGACACCTGTGATACTGCACATGCTGGGCCTTTGACTTGCTTCATGGGAAAAGCAGGTATGAAGGCTCACTTTGAGCCCAGGCACTGCAGGTTAAAACAAATCTATTTCCATAGTTACCAGAGAGCAGCACTGCCTGTTTGACTACCCAGCCTGAACATGCACATACTCAGATACTGCTGGGTCGCTGAAGTTAGAAAAGCAAAGCAAGATGATCAGTCTGTTCTGTCCAGGCTCCTTTTGTCTTTTGACATCTTTGACATTGCTCCCTGTCATTGCAGTCTATCCACATGAGCAGTCCCACCAGACAGAGACTTGCACCCTGCCTACACCCTACGAGAGCTGCCGCACCCCCATGGCAGGTTCACACCCCAAGCTGCAAGGGCTCAAACACCCTCCTCCTCCAGAGGAAGAAATCTCACCTCAGAGTCCCTAGCGATGAACTCCCAAGTAACACAGGGAAGCTGTGGAAAAGCTGAGGAGAGAAGGGTGATTTCCAGATGCATCCTTTTGGATGCCTTCCTGCATTTTAAAGCGGATCACTCTGGATCAGATCATGTATTCTTACACAGAGTCACCAGAGAAACCTGGTGACTTGTCTTTACTGTCTAGATTGGATGAAACAGCCAGCCATCAGCAGGGCAGTGCCCCAGGGAGCCCGACATGTCCAAGCTTCACCTCAGCAGAGAATATAGAGGACTTCTCTCTCCTTTCCCTTGACCCAAGCCTGACTCCTCTTACTCTACAATGACTCACACAATTGAATGTAGGTATAGAAATGGAAGGTCAAAATGTCATTATGCTCTGAAGAGGGTTAAAAATAGCTTATAGGAAAATTCCTGTATGAAAATGAAGGGCCTGGTCTGCAGCAGGATAAAATAAACGAAAACTCTTTAATATCTTACCTAGAATGGTTTCATCTGTTCCAAAATGAGCCCGATAGAAGAGGACCATTTCAAGCCAATACACGTGATAGACGACAATCAGCACCACAACGAGCAGGATGGTTGCCCCCAGTCCACAGGCCAGCTCCACGGTGTACTTCGGTGCTACAGCTGGGTCCAAAAAGAAAGAGAGGGTCAGGTTTAAAAACAGATTGGGCCTTCAGCTAGGCAGGAACAAGTTTGTGTCACATGCAGCCAAACACCACAAAGGAGCAGCCAGGAGCCAAGTTGGCCCTTCAGAGTAAGGTGGCTAAGGCAAGGCTCTCTAGCAGGACACACGATAGCTGCCCACCCTGGAGAGCCCATTCTCAGTTATTAGGTCTAGTTGAGCTGGCAGAGCAAGTCATAGCACAGGCTGGATTTCTGTCTCTAAGCAAGATCCTGGGAGCAGCCAGATGGTAGAATGACCTGTTGATGGAAAAAAACCTTCATAGTCCAAAACCAGCTCATGAACATGACCTTCTCAGCAGTATACACACTCTTGGGGCAACACAACTACACTTACTTCTAGGACAGCCAGATAAAGTTCATCTGCAGCAAAATAAAGGCAATGGCTACTATTTTTGCTCTCCATCAAACAGACAAAGGTCTTGTGGCTTGTACCAGACTGACAGCAAGGATATAACTAGCCATGGCCTGATCGTTTTCTACCAGGAAAGAAGAATCAGAGTTCATTAAAGAAAAGTTGAAATGCTTACAAACAAATAGGACAACCTGTGGACATCAAGCCAGAACATCACAGGCCCCCTCCAACTCATACACTGTCTGTCACACCACTGCTGCTTTTTTGTATTAAGGACAGAAAATAACTCTTCTCACTGTATCCCTGGGCAACTCTCCAGGTGGCAGTTGACGTGCACAGTGGCAAACTGCACAATGGAAGAACAGTAGGGAGTGGAAACACCACCAAATTCCAATATTTAATAAGTTTCTAATAAAAGTGAAATACAAAAAATAAAATGGAAAGAATTTATCAACTTTCATTAAGTGATGAGCAGCTGAAGTACATGAGAAGGAGAGGGAAATAATCCAGAAAAAGCAAGAAATGTATGTAACTTAATGTAATGAAAGAGTTGGAGCCAACATATATAGCCACTTGCTAAAAACTCGAAGATAAGTGCTGAGGGGTCAGGTTCAGGCATTCTTAATGTTCCTATGCACAGTAGGATGGGCTGCAGTGAGCTTAGTTTAAGGTAGCTCTGCCAGCAGCAGCCAGGGATTGTTCTTGGATTTTTCTGTGGAACAGAGCATGAAGAAGGGGTTGTGGGTAACCACGTCTGCTCAGAGAAAACCCAGTCAACTATTCAGAAGCAAGATGGGGAAGGAAGAGAGAGGATGGTACACATGAGTCCACTAGAGAACAGCATTTAGGCATTCTTATATAGAGAAAGAATCTGAGTATTTTAGATTCACTTCTGCTACATGTACAAACATTATCACCCCAAAAGAATTATGTATGGAGTATGAACACACTGGCAGATAGTTTTGGCCTTTCTCACTTATGTGTTTGATCTATTGTTCCTTTCCAACAATTCAGGAGAGGTTTGTCTCAAAGGAATGGGACTAAAAAAGAGGGAGGACAAGTATCAAGAAGAAAGAAAAAAAGATCTTCCAGTAAAAACTTGTGTGAGCCTTCCCATGCTCGTAGGGCAGAGTAGGGGGAAGAAGGTGTCTGACATGACCCACACAAGGCAGGGCAGCATTCCTTATGGGAGAGGGGAGGTCTGACTTACAGTAAAAGCAGATGTTGAAGCTCTAGATGAGGTTGATAAGGAGGCAGAAAGATCCACCTTAACCAGGAAACCTCACATAGCCTTTATTGCTGAGAGGTGGGTCTGGGAAACAGGAACAAAATCTTTGATGAAAAAAAGATGTAGGAAAAACCCACACTGAACAGAGCTAAATCAGTCCACACCATCCAGGCTGAGGTGGCTGTATCTAGACTGAAGCATCATCACAGCAGGGAGTAAACCACAGAGCACCATGGTTTGACCATCTCGTTCCCTGAGCCATGCCAGCGGGTGCCCCGTGCCTTCTCGAGGATGCAACTGGTAGCTGTTGTGTCACGCAAAACCCTCACCCAGTCAAAGTAACCTGAAATCATTTCAAGCAGCCTGTCTCCCCCCAGGTCTGCTTCAGTTGTGTTACATGGAGAGAATGAAGACCTATCCACCCCTCTTTCCTCCCAGGCACTTGACCACGGTACCCCGTCTGGAAGAAGTACTGCAGTATGACAGCAGTGATGCAGCAGTGTGTACAGAACAGACTGTGTTAGGCAAAAAGTCCTGATGGAATTCTTTGTCCCCTTACTGTTTTGCAGGGCAAGGCTCAAGGCAGGACCAACAGCCCCCACTGAGAACACCTCACTTCACACCCAGGCTCTGCAAGTACTTTACCTTTCATGTGCACTATGGCCTGGCTCTGGTCCTCGCCTTTGGCATTCCTGGCATAGCAAGTATAATTCCGTTTTAACTCCTCTGGTGTGGCCTTTGCAACTGTTAGAGTCCTTATGACAGTTTTGTCTTCAAAATCTCTAGTAATTTCACTGTAAAAGAAAAACTAGAGCATTACATATGTGAAACTGCAGCAAGTTCTTAGTGGAAGATATTCCTTTCCCTGATATACTCTCTTTCTTTAAAAAGACCAAAACACATAAACTGATATTTATAAATCAATACACACTTCAGATTTTAATACAGCTGCAGCCATTCCTTTATCTGATTTCCCTTAATAATTATTTTACCACTCAGAATTTTCTCATTGCAGCTGTGTCACATTGCCTTTTAGAGAAAATGGAAGTTCTTGCCTATAAAACAAGATCATCTCAGGAACTCAAGATTCAGAGCTCACATCACATTCCCCATGCAATCCTGGATGAGTCACTTTGTCTCTCTCTGCCTGAATTGACCATCTGCAAAATTGGGGATACAGTATTTCCTTTTGCCTTTCCTTTTTCTACACTGGTTTGCAAATCAACTGGGGCAGTGACTTCCTTCCACTTGTAATTCAGTATCCAGCAAATGGGACTTTGATCCTTGTTTGGGTCCTTCATGTAACTGAATCCTTATTCCTCCTAATCAAAACTACATATAATACTACATTTTTGTTTTCAGCCTCTGTTTTCTTGAAACATTTTTATCATTTATGCTATTTTGGAACATTCCTCTAAATATAATTGTCTGCCCCTGTTTCAGAAGTCCCACAATGGCACCAGCTACTGGCAGCACTACCAGGTCCTGAACAAAATCTTCTTATCTAAAGACAGATAAGAATAAGACTGATTAGTTGAAACTTCTTTACTCCTATAGCAGTGGAATGAGGAGCATCATAGCGCTGATGTGGTAGATACAGTCTTAGCTGACTCATTTATAAATGGGAAAGAAAGCCCCATCAAAGGTGGCCACAGAAGCTCAGAAAAGCCTATAAAGATGACTAACAAGCAACATCCACTCCCCCGCTGGTAAAGCAGACCACAGGGTCAAAGACACAGACAAGAGACAACATAAGATCATCACCCATGATGATGTGAACTGGATAACAAAGCTCCCTCAAATCCTTCTGTAATATATGAAACTGTCTGGGTCTGGAGGCCTTCTCCTTAGAGCTCCTGGTGCTCATCACAGCATGGTGTAGACACGGGGGTTTCTGATTAACAGGGAAGCAGGGGACTCCACGCTCCCCTGGGACTGTCACATGCCTATAGCTGCACCCCTCTGCAGGACCCAATAGAGGATTAGATTCAAATGAAGATTCACATTTTCCGTTACCTTTGTGTGACTTTTATCTTGGGGTCTGTGATGTCATCTGTGTTTTTTCCATCTATGGTCCACCACACCTCAGTCCGGGAGTCCTTCAGGAAGGTGAAGAAAACCTCACAGGGCAGGATAAGGTCATCTCCTGAAAAGAAAGGACCAACTGTGAGGTATTGCAAAACAGGAACAGCGCCACCCTTATTTTGTGCTATCCAGGGATCCTACCAGCCTGAGCTCTGCCTCCCTTCAGGAGGGAATGAGGCATCCACTTTCTGACATCTAGTAACACTTTAATGTCTCGGACATGATGATTTGTGACAGACGCATAAACAGAAAAAAATATCCTGCCTTCTCAAATGTGTTACAAATTCTTTGACTTCACAAAGTGACCCACCCAAAGGGAGAAGCTCCATGCCAACCACTTCCTTGGAAAGCCAGGCAGTGTTAATCATCCCCACTGCACAGGGGGAAGATGCCAAAAAGCGAAGGATTGAGCTCCACAAAAGCATTTTGATGTGGAAACACTTCTTCAGGAATTTGACTTCTGCTCAAGATCAGACTTGGGAGTGTGAATATCTTTGTGATCAGCACATTAGTGATTTTTTCTTACAAAGCCATTACTGAAGAAGTCTGACCTTCTGAGCCTTAAAAGCTGTACTTTAAAGTGAAGATTCTGAGGCTAATCATCATCATTGGCACGACATTTATTAAGCAGCATAATGGCACACAATCCATTCAATATAGGGAATTGCTCCAAAGAGCTATGAGTTGAAACCGATGGAGTGGGGGAAGGGTTTGGGGAAGGGGCGTGGTACTCCATTACCCAACACTCAGAGGCCAGCAGAAGGAGAGCTGTCACTAATTAGGAAGCAAGAAGTGGATAGAAGGCTGAAGCCACTATGGGGGTAAATGAGGGAGGGTGGGAGCAAACCACAGCCAGGGCCAGGGCCAAGAGAAGGTCCTACAGGAATTTTCCTAAGAAGCTCAGTGTTCCCATTTCATCTGCTTC
The DNA here is from genome assembly GCF_001715985.3 of Manacus vitellinus. Taxonomy (NCBI): domain Eukaryota; kingdom Metazoa; phylum Chordata; class Aves; order Passeriformes; family Pipridae; genus Manacus; species Manacus vitellinus. The sequence goes on along the minus strand of NW_021940207.1, from coordinate 5,019,289 downwards.
TGCAGCTGCAATCCTGCATCTCCATGCCTGAATATCTGTCTTTATTTATGCTTGCAAAAAATCAACTTTTAAAGCTGTGCTTTCCTATTCTGGCATCGGGAACTGGCATCCCACACTGTCTGCCAGGCAATTTGTGGCAGCTCGTGTGCTCTGCGAGGGAAAGCACTGGGGATGCGGCAGAAGGGGAGAGTTCCTGTGCCTGGCTGGGTCTCCCTGACCCACAGTCAGGGTGTCAGCAATTTCAGGCAGCGAGTGTTGGAATTTACCTGCTTCCAGTTCGTACACAACTTTCTCATTTGGAGACATGAACTGCGGTGGCAAGGCCTTGTTTGGAGATCCTGCAGGAAACAACAGAGAGCCCCCCGTAGGGACCCAAACTTCATGAGAACCTGGAATCCTTGCAGCTTCATTCATGATGCCCTCGCACCCCACTGTGCATTCCCCAAACTAACTTGTGATACAGTCCTGCTGCAGAGTTCCACGCACAGAGAAATCTAATTCTAGTCCCCAAACTGAGGGCCAGATACAGATTTTGAGGCTTCTCCGAAGTTTAGGTAAGCTAGTTTGGGCCTCTCACATCCGAAATCGTCCATATCCCTCTCCTCTCCCACAAGGCATAACCTGTACCACTTTCTTTTTACTGCTGCTTTTAAGAACCAAAATACAAACGTAGTTTCCTATTGCAAATATTTAATTCAGTTCTTAAAGCAGCTGTTGCCACGAGACTCAGAATGCATCCTACAGATCACTAGGTTTTTAAGCTCTGTCTACAATTCCCTGGCAGGTAGGCTGAGCCCTTGTGCCTGGGACAGACCTGTCCAAGCAGTGGGTACCTGGAGCTCTGCCTGGGTGATTAACAGTCCCAACCTCAGCACACAAGGTTTTGAGATTCCAAGAAGACCAAGACAAGTTGGCTATAAAGGGACAATCCTACAAAGAAAGATGAGCAAAGGGCACTGGAGACAACAATGAGCAGGAGTGCCAGGGCTATGCACTCACATGCCAGCAGAGGGTACCCCTGGCCATCTCATGGGCTGAACCTCACCAGCCTATGCCTGGCCACTCTCTGTGTTTGGGGGCATTTGATATGGTGGGGGGTAAGACCTCTAGTGCAACATGTTCTGGGAAGTCACACAAAGCTGATACCAGCAAGAAAAAATACACCGGGTCAGTTGAGTAATGCAGATTGAACACAACCATAAATGGATCCTGCGACAGACTCTTCTAGCTGTTTTTACCACTTCTGCAGTTATCCACATGCATTTTACATATTTTAAAGTCATTCTTACCCACCACCTTCATCGTTATGGTTCTGGTGAGATTATATGTTCTTCCATGGTCCTTGAATGTCACAATACAAGTGTAGTTCCCTTTATATGCACTGCGGACAAGGACGATGACAAGCCTGGGCCCTTGGGGATATCGCTCAGAGAAGCCATCCACTGAGTTGCAGTTCTGGAGTCAGGCAGAAAAACACTTGAGTTTGGGATTCCAAAGTAAAAGACATTGGTTTAAATGCTACAACAGAGATCTGATCTTCAACTATGAATATGGTACTTGGGATTGTGATGCAGATCAGACCTATATACCATGAACTTTGAGCATGCTGGAATACAGACTGCTATGTTCACCTTGAAAATGAAGTGATGAAGCAAATGACCCTAATAGTTTTATCTCACCTTAAACACAGGCAGTTTTATAAAAGAGAGATCTCTAATCCAGAAGTACTTTTGCAATGAAAGTGAGCACCTCAGCAGAGTGAAAAGTAAAAACAGACAGGAAGAAAATGATGACATATTCACAAATGGATATTAAGACTAAGGGACGTGTCCCCCATTGATATCCATCTTTTGGGACTAATCAAGCTGCCCTGACTGACTTCAGCTGAGGATGAGGCCCCAAAATTGGCAAATGGCAAATGAGAATCTGCAGTACAGAAATCTTAATAACTCCTCTCTTTCTGCCAGGCAAGGCAGGAAAACTCTACCAAATACCAAGCTAGAGATCCCTTTTCAGAAAGGGGTTATGCAGATAACATCTTGATTGTCATAAAACCCAGAGATGTGCACATTTTCTAAGACATTATTTCTGAATGGGACATTTCCAAATCAGATACATCCTAATAGGGCAGTTTAAGACAGGGGTCACATACCATTTTTAATGATTTTTATTAGGTATGAGATGACTCGCTGTCTGAAAAATCACTTCCAAGGGGCTTTTTGTTTCATTCTGCTAATTGATTGCCGAGATGTGAATTTCAATGAATGATACAAGTAAAGTATTTAAACTACTGGAGTGAAACTGCTCCTCTTGGATACAAAAGTAATTTTTTCTAAAGGGTTTTCTTTTGGGTCTTTTTTTTTTTTAAATTAGCAGATATATTTGTTGACAAATTCTTTTATTATTAATTTCACTTATACAGAACCTTCTATCTAGAAAGCCAAAAGCACTTTCTAAGCAGTTATTAAAGAATTCACTCCCATAACTCTCTGGCTGTACATCCCCTGAGACTAAACAGAGAATTTAGTCCTACCTAAGACCTAGAGAAAAACAGTGAGGTCAAATTTAATAAAACTGAGCAGTAATTCTGTAGGCAAGAGCTTGAGGATGGCTAGAGAAGTCTACTCATCAGAGCAGTATGGAGGGTGGAGTAGAGATGTCTTGATCTTCAGAAGTTTGCTGAGTTGTGTCAAACAGGGTCACCCACGGGCTTTGCAGAGGCCTCATTTTCTGATCTCAGAGGATTTTAGAAAGGGTGTGATTTTAATTAACAGGTAGGGGTTTTTTAAAGAGTGAATATGAATGATAATTTCCTTTACAGACATAGTAAGAGGCTCAAACAGCAGGTAAGGCATACTGCCCATAACTGAACTGAGGCTCCTAAATCCCCGCTACAGTATTCTCCACTTGTGCACTCCAGTCAAAAGAGCTTCAGCATTAGCTCTCAATTCCCTTCCAAGAGCACTTTTACCCTCGAACTCAATGGAAACAAAGCTCTTAAAATTAGTAAAGTTTCATTTGCAGCATCATCATTGGGGAGACTCTCAAACACAGCTCCATGACTCTCATGTCGACCACTGCTTTTTCACATACACCACTGCATTCCACCACTGCCCACGTAAGTCTTTCTTACCAAGTACCACTTGACAGTTGGTGTTACACTGGCAGGGTAAAACCCATCAATATCTGGACATATGATCTTCTGATTGGCGTGCTCCAAGTAGAACATCTCCTCAGTGGGTTTTATCGAACGGCTCACACAAGAGTGCTGGTCTTTCGGAACAACCTCCAAGGGAAACGCAACTTTGCTGCAGTAGGTTGTATTTCTAAGGACAGATAAGAATAAGACAGATTAGTTGAAACTTCTTTACTCCTATAGCAGTGGAATGATATAAAAATTACATCTGCAATAAGGAGCATCATAGCACTGGTGTGGTAGATACAGCCTTAGCTGACTCATTTACAAATGGGAAAGAAAGCCCCATCAAAGGTGGCCACACAAGCTCAGAAAAGCCTATAAAGATGACTAACAAGCAACATCCACTCCCCCGCTGGTAAAGCAGATCATAGGGTCAAAGACACAGACAAGAGACAACGTAAGATCAAAAAGAGCTCTTGTGCATAGTAGATGCTATGTTCATTTTGTACCATACTCAGAGACACTTTTAATTTCCTAGAAGTCTGAATCTCATGAATCTTTGCCAAATTAGTGTGCAGTCAAAACATTACCCCTGCATCTGAAGCTATTTTTACTCTAGACATCCAGATCACTTCTTAATGGTGAGCGCCTGTGGATTTTGCCATGGGCTCAGCAATAATATTTTCACGGACACTTGCAGCAAGCAAGGAGGGGCACACTCATTAACGCTTGCAAGGCTCCAAGCATTATTGCAATGTAAATTGGCTCAGCGCTGAGCAGTCTTATAATTGTAACATTCTTTTCCCATTAATGCTTATACAAATGACTGTCTCCCTACAGAAAGATCTGGTGCTAACAGCCTAATTTCCCCACCTCCACAGAAGTCCTTCGATTGCACTGAAGACAGGAGCTGCACCACACAACTTACCTGAGCATGCAGGTATAATTCCCAGTGTCATTGAGGAGAGCAGGCCAGAACCAAAGGGTGTCTTTATCCTTACTGATGTGATTGTCCGGGAGACGATAATTAATGGGTTCCTCCAGATCCCGGTCCTGCGCAATCCTGTACCAGATCAGGGTTAAGCCAGCAGAATGGGCTGTGCTATAGTTGTACTTCAAGAAGGTCTCAAAAAGTGGGCATTTGATCTTGGCAGGTTCCCCATCATAAATCTGGATCTGCTTCATGGTATCCACACCCCAGTCATCGCAGCGTTCTGCAGCCAGGAAGAACAAGGTACCTTAGCTTGCGAGTCTGCAGGACAAAAACTGTTCTGCCCATGCTCCCCATAGCCCTTGGTCCTGTCTCCATTAAAGTCAGAGGTAAAAACATAGTGTTTTCAGTGAAAGCAAACTGGGATTTATAGAGCAGAGCAAGAACACTGTGTTCATTTCTGGAGAACCTGCAAACCTCTGCTTTCATTTGTACAACTCCTACACTTCTTCCAAGCTACTTATCTCTCATCAGGACAACAGAATAGGATATTCCTGCACAAAACCAGGCTTCCTAGAGAGCTCCAAGAAAATGTAACACAAAAATCTTATGTGGGAAGATAAAGTTTAGATGAAAACAATGCCAGAGGTGTGTGTGCATCCATACACAATGGTAGGGAAGATGGAAATAGATGTGTTAAAATAAGAGGGGGGGAAAAAAAAAGTAAAAAACCCAACACAAACATCAACCCTCCCCTAGAGCTATGGGTCACTGCCCCTGACAGAAGAAGCTGGACTGTGGGTGCCAAGAGCAAGAACTGTCTTTTCTGTGATGGATTCATGTGACCCCTGTGCACACTATGGTAACATAAAGAGTACAAGCACTAATAAGTGACACAGAGCAACTGTTTATAGTGAAGTTTAAGAAGGGAGGTTGAGGGGCAGAAGAGACAGTATGGAGGATGCAGCAGCAGGTTCTCTTGAGAATTCCCAGGCAGTGTCCAGGTGCAATTCCCCAATCACAGTTCAACAGGCTCAGTGTGGCTCACAGCAGACTTGGATTGACACAGAAATTGGTCAACATGAGAAAAAGCTGTACAGTGCCTTTTTTTTAATTATTTCTTTAAAGAATTTATTCTTCTCATTAGCAAATAGTTTCAGGACAAAAGCACAGTTCAAACCCAACTTCCTTCTGGGTAGTCCTTTCCATTCAGTTCCTCCTACCCATCAGGATCTCCAGTCAGGAAGGGAGTCAGTGCAAGCAAAGCACGGTACCAGGGTGTCAGCAAACCTGAGAGCAACCTGCACTGTCGGCACCAACTGAGACACATGGAGAAGCTGCTGTCAGTGCATCTCCTGTCTCCCCACGCTGACGAGGCAGAGCACAGCATGGCACGCTTCCCAGTGCATCTCTTGTAGCTGCTGAGAGGCATTTGCTAGGGCAGCCTGACGTCTGAGAACCCAAAATGAGTCAAACAGGAGAGGGGTGTGCTGCCTGCAGCAGTCCCTGGGAGCAGTGTCTCAGCACATCACAGGCTTACCAGAGACGACACTGCAAAGCCTCTCCCATTTGCAGATATTAGAAGAACTCAGACCAAAAGGAAAAACAGAATACAATATGCTCTTTGAGCCAAATTCTTCTGAATTCTTCTGAACTGACTTCACAGGCCCAAATCAGGATTTCTGGCAATTATTCTTCCTTAAGTAGACAGTGGGATGTAGCTTGGCCCCAAATTCATACTTAATTTAAAAAAGCAAAGTGATAAACCTTTGAGAAGATAGGCCCGCAGCACTTAAAGGCAGCGATGCTAACTCCTGTGGCTCAGCAATGGTTAGTCATGGGGAGGAGGAATCTGGGCCAGTAAGAATAGAAATGTTTTCTGGCGAGTTTGCACATAAATGTAAATGCAAGCTGCACTGCTCCTCCTGTGGTATTCTGAACACCCATATGACAGAGTGCTACTTCTGGAGGAAGAGAACGAATTGGGCTAGGAAGAGGCAGTGAAGCTACCCAGAACACAAATATTTGCCTGTAGAAACCCCAAACCCAAGTGGTTGGAGAGTGCCATAGCTTATTATCTAAAAAACGTCTTTCACAACCACACAGCATCTGTTGTAGTTTTAGTTAAATGGGAAAGATTTTTAGTGATTTTTTTTTATACCATCATGTAATTTAGAGCATGAGGGACTGCCCACCCCCCCATCCAAGCTGAATCATGGAAAGACTGTCCCCAGCATCTTGGGACCTGCTGAAAAGGTGGGTCCCTGAAGTGAAGCATTCTAGGAACTTGATAGACAAGATAAAAACAGGTGTGCCCCAGAACTCACCCTCTCTTGGTACCTGGGATTTTGCTCACTGGAGCACTGCTGACCTTTGGAGCCTCTTCCCCAGGGACCGACCACTCATTAGAGGTCTCACCTCCCGAACATCTTGTAGTTAAACCAAGACAGCATCACACATTATGGCTGCTATCACAGCCAGAGCCAAGGCTCATTCTGACAGATGAAACCATTGTTGGAAGCCTTATACCATGGGAAGGTGTATGGTCACCAGTCACCACCATGATCAAGGCCAACTGGAACCAGTATGCTGCTTTATGCTGGAGGGGTCAAGCTACTGAATTAGGTATGGGCAAGTGTCCATACAGTGGTAATGAGACAAATGAGCCTGCAGAGACTCTGCTAACTGCATGATAAAGCATGGATTGCTACTCATGGAGAGAGGGCTTCTTTGTTTGTAAAGAAAGGCTCTCCCTCTGGAAGGAGCAAACCTGGGTCTGTAAATCAGGATACCTGGGTTCTCTTCCTGGCACCTGACTTTGCTATCTTCTCTTGGGTTGCATAAAGGCAAACTGTCCTTATTATTTCAAATGGCAGGACTGGGGAGGGAGAAAACTATATAAAACATTACAGTACTGAAATTCTTAGAGTCAGGATCAATGAAATTTGCAACCATGAGCAGCTCTTGCATTTTGCAACAGACCATAAATCAGCACTGTAAAACTACTTACCCATTCTACCTGAATGAGTTATTGAAAATAAATACAACTATTTTATTTTTTTTCTTCCTACATTTCTCAAAAGTAATGCACAGGCCTTTTCTTCTTGGCTCAGGAAGAAGTGACTGTTATTGTTTTACTATAAGACCTATACCTGGAGATTTTGCCTCAGAGCTGGCTAATTAGCCTGGCTTCAGGAACACTGTCACAGCAAAGAGCCAGTGTTAAGGCTCCCCACGTGCCCTTACCTGGAGTGCTGCAAGCTCTGAGCTGAACCCCAAAACCAGAATATAACTGTGCTGGTACTGAACAGCTACACCCAGACCACAGGAGCAGCCGTGCAGTGTGAGATCACAGGCTGTGTATGCCACCTGGCTGGCAAGGATTCCTCCTGGCTGCCAGGGCAAAGACACCAAGCACGGCTCTGAGGGCTCAGGGAGCAATGCCATGACCCATCACTTACAGAGAGATGGAAGAAACACCCCAGGCTGCAGCAAGAGCTCCTTCAGACACAAAACACCAAGGACAGAAGTGGTGGTCCTTTGCAAAGCTTCCCTTCTCCCTGTGCTGTGCTGACAGCAGTACTGCTATTTCTACTTTTTGGGGTGTTTTATGACCAAGATAGCTGGGCTCTGCCTGACATAATGTGTGAGGACTGCAGGGCATCCCTCACACACACCTTTGTGAGCCTCTTGCTCCCCAGCTGTGAGGGTGTTCTTCTCCCCGTGCCAAACAGCAACCTCTGCTGTGGGGGCACTTCTACAGCAGACCCCAGCAGAGACCAAACCCAGACAGCTGGCTGCACTCCACACACATGCATAGAGGGGATACTCACATTATTATTGCTATAATTTTATTGTATCCAACAGCTCCCTGCAACATTTTGTGTCCCTTCCACTATTTTAAGCTCTATTGGATATTCAGAGCCTATTGGCTGCTAACATCAGCATGCAGCTACTTGGATGTCAGACTGAACTGGAGATAGCCTGAAAAAAATGGTATGACTTCACAGTGACCCTTCACTGGCATAAAGCGGCTACCACTATGAAAAAAAAATACATATACACACACATTGATATATCCTGACTCCAGAAATGATATTTGAGGGAGCACTGCAGAAAGAAGATCCAAGGATCCAGTTCTCATTGTGAGAAACAGCACTAACTTCTATGGTGCTGTGCCCATTTGCAGCAACTCACACTTGTTTTCACTGGCTAAGCCTAGGAAGCCAATTTCTTCTCTCTCGAAACATTTCCTGCATAAAACAGCTGCTGGAGTTAAGAGCAGCTCCTGATTAAATCAAGTGGGATCAGCATTCATGCTGTGACTTCAGAGGTTTGCTAACAAATAGAAACCAGCACGGAGATGGAACTATAGGTAACTCCATGGTCCCTTCCATGCTGCAGCAAATGGAGCACTACACACATACCTGAGGGACACAGTAAAATTCTCTAAAAATACACCATCCCACAGATGCATCTTCCTAGAAACACCTCTGCAAAACACTTTTGAAAGAAACCACCTTGTTCTCATTACCAATGAGGTGCACTGCAGATGCCTCAACTGACCCCTCTTACTGCTGAATGCTCTGCAATCACACAGCAGGGCAGCCTATGACCCATAATACCTACCTGTGACAGACAATGCAGGAAAAAGGCAAGAAATGTTCCTGCTTGCACAGCCCTGCTTTGGAAAAGGGATGAGGATTATACAGGGTGGAGGGAGGCTAAATGGTAGAAGGAACACTCCTGCCTCTCCAGCATTAAAAGACAAAGTGCAGGCGGAAGGCTGAGGGTAAGGATGCCTATCTTGAAATCATGTGCCCTGACATAAAGATACGAGCAGGCTGTTGCACTCCTCCTTAATGCACACTGGGAACAAGGTGAACTGGCAAAGCTAACTCCAAGCGTCTTCCTTGCTTGGACTGTACGCTGCAAGCTGTGTTCATAGGGGTGTCTACTCCTGATACAAGGGATAGAAACTGCTTCTCTTACAGAAACTGTCCTCTCTTCTGGTCACTGGTTGCCTGGGAGAAGAGGCCAATGCTCGCCTGGCTACAATCTCCTCTCAGGGAGTTGTAGAGAGTGATAAGGTCATCCCTGAGCCTCCTCTTCTCCAAGCTTTGGAACAGAGCTCCTGTGTGAATACAAACACCTGAGATGCACCTGCAGCACCTATTACAAGAATTCACACTCTCAAAACAGAGATGAAATTGGTTCAGCTGTTTAGATTTTTCAAGAAAAGACAAACTGGACTAAAAAAAAAAAAAACCAAACCAAAAAAAAAAAAAAAAAGAGAGTAAAGCCACATCAAGAAATGCTGTTAAATTTTGTCCACAGTTTGGCACTTTTGTGCAGACATTTTAAGTACTTCTATTTAAAAGAAAAATCTCAATCATCAAAACTCTACCAGCTCCACACCACCTCCATCCCTTCCCTCCCATAGGGCTACAAGCAAAGGCTTCTCTTAGTTAAAATTTCTATGAAGAAATAGTAAAGAGCCATCCTTATGAGAGGACATCTATCATGCTGGCACAAATTACCCTGTCATTTGCCAAATTGATGTGCCCTTCATAATCATCTCTAATTTTGGGAGGGGGCCTGCCTTGTACGCAGACTGGAACTGTGCAGGACACGAAGCCATCAATGCTGCCAACTGAATGACCCTGCCAGTGAATGACCCCTGTCCTCCACACCACTTCAGCTGCAGCATCAGATGGGGCTGCACTATCACAGCATGGTTTGGGTTCAAAAGGACCTTAAAAATCATCCACTTCCAACCTCGCTGCCAGGAACACCATCCACTAGACCAGGCTGGTCAAAGCCCCATCCTACCTGGTTTTGAATATTTCCATGGATGGGGTATCCACAGCTTTTAAGGGCATCCTGTTCCAGTGCCTCACCACCCTTACAGCGAAGAATTTCTTCCTAATATCTAATCTAAACCTACCCTCCTTCAGCTTAAAGCCATTACTCCTTGTCCTATCGCTACATGGCCTCATGAAAAGTCCCTCTCCAGCTTTCTTGTAGTTCCTTTATGTACTGGAAGGGACTCTATGGTCTCCTCAGAGCCTTTTCTTCTCCAGGCTGAACAGCCCCAACTCTCTCAGCTGGTCTTCACAGGAGAGGTGGTCCAGCTCTCGGATCATCTTTGTGCCCTCCTTTGGACCTGCTCCAACATTCTTGTGTTGGGGACCCCAGAGCTGGACACAGCACTGCAGGTGGAGTCCCTCAAGAGCCAAGTAGAGAGGAAGAATCACCTCCCTTGACCTGCTGGCCACACTGCTTCTGATGTGACCCAGGGCACAATTGGATTTTTGGGCTACAAGCCCACACTGCTGGGCCCTATCTCAACAGCTTCCTACTTTCTTTGTCTGCCCCTGCTGCATTATCTTAAAGCAAAGCTGGTATGAGTCAGCCTCCACCTGGGGAGTAGAGCAAGGCCAGTGGTTAGCTCAATGCACGAATCAGCATCAATAAGGCAGAAACAGCTGATCACGCAAAGCGATTAAGCAAGAATTAATCACTACTACCTTAAAAAAAAAATTTTCCTCCCCATCATCTTTCAAGCTCAGTCAGTGAGAAGGAAGCAGAGGAAGCCAGGCTGAACGGAGGAGCTGCACTGTGGGCACAGGAGGTGCCAGCTGTGGCCACCATCACACGTGGGTGCGCCTTCCATTTATGCCAGTGCCAGGAGCACCCTCTCTTCTACCACAGTTTTCCTTTCACACACCCACCCTGCACAAAACCACACCATGCTCCCTGGCTGTGTTCTCTGCTCAGCAGCTGAGTAGAGCAGTGCTCCCCATGCTGCCTGTATCCTATCTGACCATCCAACACGGTGGAGGAAGAGAAGCATGGAACAAAACAAATGAGATCTGCCCTTAACTGGGAGAAGAGGCACAGAGCACACTGAAATTGGTGGGAATGACACAAAACTAGGTTAGACATAGCCAAGATCAGCTAGCTCTCACCATTTGCTCACACTATTTCTGCAGCAGTGACAGTGGTCAGAGATTGACTAAAAGCTGGTCACAGCTCAACTGCCTTGAGGCCATAGCTGCCTTGGAGGCTCAGCCTAGCAGCTGTGTGAACTCTGCAGAAATTCATAATCTGACATCCAGTGGAAACACATCAAAAAAGACTTGTCATAACCTCACTGCCTTTCTCCCACTGCCTCTCTAGCAGAACAAGTAAGTGGAAGTGGTCCTGGCAGATACCTCCTATCAGAGCCCAGCCCCATCCATGTGGTTCTGCTGTGACGGCACTGGCGATATGGTCTTGCACTTCTCCCAGGTCTCACCATATCCATCCTGTTTTGCCACTGAGCTGTGATGACCCCATGAAAGTAGCTCCTCCAGATGCTGCACACAAGGATGGAGTCTCTACCTGCCCAAGTGCTTTAATCATTTAAATAGGCAGGACAGCTGAGAAAGGGAGAAGAAAAAGTACTTTCTGATGCAGAACGGCTCATCATTTCAAAAAGCACTTGTACATTGTGGTTGATTAATTTTAGACCCTGAAAGTCTAGTTTAAACAGGTGTGACAGCCTGTCTCTCTGCCAAATTAATGAAAAACAAGCTGACTGCATAAACTTCTGTTGACTTCAGAGAAAGCAGCCAAGGCATGACATTCAAAAAACTGTATGGAGCCCAGAGCTTCTGACTCTGAATCGCCTTATCTCATCAAGCACAGCCTGTAACATGGGGTAGTTATTTGTGTCTTTTAAAACTCCTCCACAGTGAGCTTTATGCCTTCACTCTCTATCTGTGCATAAAGCTGTTTACTGTATGTGGCACAGAGTATTTTGGTTACCTCCAGCAACTGGGCCAAAAAAAAAAAATTATATTCAGATTCCTCTAGCAAGCTTGATACATTTTCCTGAAGGCTTTCTTTAAATTTGAGGTCACAACGATAAAGGTAGGGGTATGAACTGCTTCCCTGAAGGACAAGAGGAGCAAATAGCTACTTTCCATTCCACTTCATTGAGAAAATTTTTGTGTGAAGCAAAGAAGAGCAGCATGGGAGGAGGAGAAATACAGGAAACAGAACATCCCATTGCAAACTCATCTGTAGGAGAGGCAGCATAAAAAGGGGGTTTACCCGATTAGCATCACCACTGAGCTGTGCTCAAGCTGGCAGGGGCTCTTTTGTGTGCCTGAGACACCAAGCTGGGGCTTGACAAGGTCCAGGCTAAATTCCTGGCTCTGCCAACCCATGCAGGCTAGTTACTGTGTTTAGCCAGGTGCTCTGCTGCCTGCTTTAAAACAGTCAACGATTCTGTACTGTCCATCCACAGGGATGTCTGCATTACAAAGGTGCTGCAGCAACTGTCCTCTGGCAAGGATGGAAACTGAAAAAACACAGCAGGCAGTAAAATGCACTGCAAGGGTCTACAAGCCCAGCAGAGTCACTTGTGTGCAATAAAACACAAATGTGCAGCTGTGGGAGAGGGACATGATGGATAAGGTGGGTAGGAGACAGGACCCCGATGTCCCCTGATGCTCTATTTGATACACACAAAGGAGCAAAAGTGACTATTCAATACCAAATCAGCAACACACTCAAAAAGGGCTGCCTTCCTCCACACATTTCTGCACTTCAATGCAGATAGGTCACATCATGTTGACGCCTGCACAAAACTCACCCCTCACAACCTATTTCCTCAGCTGACAAGAAGCAGACTGAGGTCTTATCTCCTCAGCGGGCACAACTGTGGCTGGTGCAGAGGGAGGCTGGCAGCTGCACTTACACGTCTGCACCCAGGTCAGCTCTGCTCTGCAGGCTTTATCTTCATCCACTTCAGGACTGGGCACCTTTCAACACCCTCGGTGTCGAATAACTTCATGCCCCCAAGTGCCATAAACTTCTACAATGACAGTAACTCACAGATGGGTATGGATGGTTATAAAATCATGTCCTAAATTAGGACAGCAAGAGGCTGAGATTGGAAGAGTAGGAGGAAGTCAGGAAATCCCAAGAGAAGATGATGGGGGAGGGATTTAGTCTCTTTAGAAAACAATAATGCAGTTTAATCTATTTTTCTTCTGACTTTACACACCAAAATAAGCTTCTCAGCTTCTGGGGCTGTCACAAATCATACGGAAAATAAGGCCACTGGAACCCCATCAGTAGAATAAGAGTTATATAGTAATAATCCTGAGGAGCTGCACAGGGCTTTCCATCTTCAAAGTGTTTTACAGACAGTAATTTATTAATCTGCAAATTTCCCCCGGCCATCAGCAACTGCTCTGCCTCTCTGCTCAGTGTGACAGACACGGAGCGCAGATCGGCCCTTGGGAGAGATGGCTCAGGCGGCAGCTCTGACCTCTGGAGCCTGACCTCTGTTTCTTTCTCTCTGAAGCTGCAAGTTCTCTGCTCCAGTCACCACCTGAATCAAGAAGCACTGGTGACATCTGGCACCTTGGAGCCAACTTCAGAGTGGACAAAACCAGTGCCTGAAAGCCCCTGATATCAGGGAGTGTAAAAGACACGCTCACAATCCAGCAAATAACAGCAGAGCCTGAAATAAAGCTCCCAGGACAGAAGCTCCTGGCTGCCTTACAGCCACTGCCTGCCATGCTGGGGTGTCATTCTGGGTAGAAGCTAGCCCCAGTTCTGGGCTCATCCTACCACACAGCCTGTCCGAGAGTCTGATAGTTCCCCAAGGGAGCTATCAGAGGCATTCCTATGCAAACACGATGATTCCTCCCACCAAAGCACTATTTATGCACAGCAGATACCTGCTAACACTTTTTACTGTCCTTCAGATAATCAGCACGAGGCTGCTCCTCCTCTCATGGCAGCAATATTCTTCTGCTTTTGCAATTCCCTAAGACAATACTCCTAACCACCATCCCCTCCCCAACCCTCTCCCTGCAAAAGCTGAGAATTCTTGGAGAGTAAGAGAGCAGCCTGGTTAGCAGAGAGAGGAAAATGGAACAACTACAGCTATATCTTCTACATAAGCCGGTATCTAACATCAGCTAGCTTTGTTCAGAAATAAGAACATAACATTATTCTGTATTCACACTGTTCTTTGTCCAACTGCTTTTTCATCTCTTTTAAGCCAGTGTATATTTATATGACTTCAGTAGTGCCAAAGAAATAATTTTAAGACCAGAACTGGGTCCATTGGTTTTTGCAATCCTTCTCTGGATATCAGAACATTGGGTTCACTAAGCATCCTACAACACAAGTGGGGAGCCTCATTTCCAACTTAGGGATGGTTTAGCTAGGCAATTAAAGCAAAAGACCCCAAACACCATTGCAAACACTATGCCAAAGGTCACAAGTAAGGAATTCAAACCCATGCACTGCAGATCATGTACACTCTCAAGACCAGAAAAGATCTACCCTTGCATACAGTATGAGTGAATAGAAGACTCAGGCACCAATTCAGTCTCAGACTCCACATCTTTTACTCTACGCTACTGAGATCACATTCCTTTCCTCGTACAGTTTGCACCTCCCTTCCGGCAAGTGATTTTGTTGCAGCACCAGCCTCCATACGCAGCAGAAACAGCAGAGCCCAAAGAACAGATGTTTAGAGCCACAGTGCTGTAGGCGAAATCTGGGGGGGAAATAAAGTTTATGGATTTATCTCTCCAGTAAGAAGCAGGGTAAAGCACAGTGCTGAAGCTTTCTGACACATTGCCAGGGAGACTGTCAGCTGTACTGGCTGAACTGGATGGAAAGGCTGCTTGCATCACAGCCAGAGCAGTGCTGGTATTTTAAAGCTGAAATTTAGCAAGTGTTGGCTCCTCATCTCCCCTGCAAGCTCAGAGCCTAGGACTCAGCAGAACTGGTACCCCTGGCTTGGGCAGTCTCTGGTCAGTGTTGTTGACCACACTGCTCCACCAGGAAGGATGGCAGAGGCAGAAAAGTGGCAACAAACCACAGAAGGACTTCGGTCCCTGCCTCCAGCCTTCCTCAGTCCAGCCTTGGCTGGAGAGAGAGCTGGTCCTGACAATACAGGATTACATGACTTAATAGTCAAAGCACAGAAAGATATTCATCTGAAATGACAAATCCCTACCAAGTTACACATGTTAAACATCCCAGGAGCCAGGTTCCTCATTGAGAGCTACCCATCTCCATGGCCTTGCTTGGTGTTAGGCGACCACCAGGGCAGCTGTAGACTGGGCACAGCCCTTCTGCATTCACTCCAGATAACCTCAGCTCTGGTCCCCTCACCCATGCTTCCTGTTCCTGAAAGAAAAAGCAAGCCCAAATGCTGCAACATTACCAGAGCAAGTCTGGTTTCCCATACTGCTCTGTATTTACAACTTTGCAAGGGTGAAATGAGCTCCAGTTGCCCTTTGGTGCCAGCCTCAGGAAAACCCCACAGTGTAACAAAGGGCTGCACAAACAGCTGCCCCTCCATCCATCTACAAACAGCCATCCAGGCCCATCGTGAATAACAGAAGACATTTTGACAGCCCAAACTGGTTTATGATGTCCATGGCATAAAAAGCAAGCTCTGAACTGAAGAGTGTGTCTGACACCACAGACCTCCAGATAATTAAATGCATATACTGTATTGGATTTGCAGGAGAGAAATATTTTAACTGATCACGTGTCTCATGCATCACCCTTTGACACTTACGTTCTTGCAGCGCTCTACACGGGCTCTGAGCATCCTGTACAGAAAACCTCTGCATGGAGGGTTCTGGTTCTGCCAGATCCATTGGCATGAGCCTGTGTTTCCCAAATGCCAGGGTGCTCATTTTCACGGCTCCCAGATGACTGTATCAGCTTTTAGGGTAGCTCTAACATTTCCTGGGCGATCCTGGTTCAGTTGCACATACCTCCCATTTCTGAAAAAGCCCAAGATGACTGCACGTGGGGTGTCATAATGCTGCCTCAGCAGGAGGAAGATACTGCGTTGGTGGAGAGTAGAACAGCATGTCCAGAATCACATGCAAAGCAGGGATTTTCCCAGCGAGCAGCAAAGATCCATGTCACTGGATCCCTCCTTATCCTGGTGCTCCTGCTACTTGGGGTTTAGCAGAGGAGACCCAGGCCGCATATTCTTTCTCCCTTGCTGTTTCCTCATTGCTCACCACTTCCACCCAGTCCCTCTCAGCCAGGATGGGACATCCCCTACCAAAGACCACAGCCTACTGTGAATGCCTGCAGCCCTTGGGCAGCCCAAGGAAGAGAAAAGCCTCCCAACCTCTGTGATGAACACTGCACTGAAATGAACCTTGCTGAAGTGCATGATGTGAATTCGGCCATGATAATTCAGTATAGTCCAAGAGGGAATGACACAAGAGCTGTTCATCTGCTCAGGATATTATAACTTCTTGTTTGTCCCTTGCTGCAGAGGGACAAAGGTTCATGGGGGGGGCTTGTCAGCCCTAATTTCTGAGCATTTCCCCCCACAAAACCAGTGCCTGTTCTTTCCTCCCTCCCCCTTTCCACTCCCCTCCTGTAAATCATGCTGTCTCCTTCCGCCCCCAAATAGGAAGTCCGGAGCCGAGACATGCACAATCTGCCTCTTCAGAAGAGCTGGGCTGAACGTGTGCCAGAGGAGCTGCGAGCATGACAACATATTTCCTGTCAGGAAAGTGACTCAGTGAGACGGGTATCAGAGCTCCTCTTACTCCACAAGTTCCCCTCTCCCCTTGCATTGCTGAGGCATGAGTCAGAATTGGAGAGCCGAATCTCAACCCCCTCCGGATCCAACCAGGAATAGCAGAGTTCAGGTTCAAGTCAGTCCTTGCAACTCAGTGACAAGTCAACACCACGTGCCAAGCCCTGGTTTCATCCCTCACAGAAGGGGAATAAAGATACTGACCAAGTGGGCAGCTTGAATTTACAAAGCACTTTTAGGTCGAGGTGGTGCTTTCTGCTATTTGCTAATGCACCCATTTACACCACACTTGTAGCCTCCACACATGAGCATTGTACAACACTCCACAGAACTAGCGTTGTGTTCAATACTTTGCTGAAGCATTTTACACACAACCCTTTAATCCAGAAACGCTGTAAATTCTTAAAACTCGCTGCAGACAGTTTTGTTCTCTGGCCTCAGGCCATCTCTTCCCACAGTAAGTAGGCAGACCCACTGCATGCCATGTCCTTACCCGAGCCTCTGCTGAGGGTGACCATGGACAGCCAGAGTGTAACCAGCAGGACACTGACCATCTTCATCCTGCAAGACAAAGCACACAGAGTTTCTGGTTATTTGACACTGTTTCATCACTGCAGGCAATTTTTCAACTCTGAGTGTGTGTGTTTATCCCTCCATCCACCCAATGATCCTTTAATTCTGGTAGGTTCTTTTTTTATTTCATGAAGATGCCTTGAGAACAGTATCTGCGTGGCAGCATTGCTCCGCCTGTGGCAGCTTGCCAAGCCTGGGAGGTGATGGCTCTGAAGAGGACAGCCCAGATCATTGATTCAAGTCACTGGAATAGTCTGTATCTGGAAGCACAAGGAGTAAAATAGGTGCTTGCAGGCTAGAAATCCTGACCTTTGACTCCCCAAACACCGAGGTCCTTTGCCAAGACCTCATTTGGCTCATTTCTAAGAACAAGTGCAGAAAGCACTTGTGATGGTGAGCAGCAGCTGAAGCACAATTGCACTGAATATGTGTTTGACGGTTCAACAGGACAACCACACCAGTGCAGTCCAAACTGGCAAGGTCTGCTGTTGGTGACCTGCAAAGAGGCTGGTTGCCAGGGTCCTGACTGCTTCACTCCGCTCCTACAGGCAGTGGAGGCAACACAAGGCTTCACCAGCCCTTTCCAGTCAAACTCTTCTTTGAACAGCCACATCACAGGAGTAAACAAGCATCAGGTTTGTAGGCTTTTCAGAAATGATTTGAACAAAGGCTTATACTTTCTAAGCAGCTCTGATAAGCAAAAAACAATCCCAGACTTTTCCATTCCTGCTACAGAGTACAATTTCCTGTAATTTGAGATAAATGTACATTGCCAGAGTTTCACTGGCTGACCGCTCTGGTATCTGGCATTCAGCTCTCAGAGCTGCTCGCTCACTGGAATTAAATCTCCCTCTGTTTCTAGGTTTTTCAGGATGCAATTTATAAGCTGGTAGTCATGAAAACTGACATCTACTAGATGCTCTCATTAACGGGGTGAAGGTCGCATTTGATATTCCTAGGTGCTGTCAGATCACAAAGGGAGAAGAGATGGTTAAAAGGCTGAACTTCATCAAAGCATCTCAGCTCCACCAGGCAGATGCAGTAACGAGCATGGTGATACTGTCAGGAGCGTGCTTACGAGATGACAGGGAAACCTGTTCTATCACAGTGGGTTAAAAGTGTGGGGAGAGAAGCCACAGAGTTCCCTTAAACACGTCCCTCATAAACCTGTCCAGAATATATGCAGTACACAGAAGGGCTTTGAGCCTAAGCAGAGAGCACCTACGATTGCACAGATTGCAGAGATTAACAGGAATGGGACACGTGAACTGTACTTCTCAAAACCCAGCAGCGGATATTGAATCCTTCCTTTTCAATGCTTACATCTGAAAAGCCTTTGTGTAATGCTTTCCTTCTGCTGGGCTCATCTCAAAGAGACAAAGGAAATCCGGAGCGAGCCTGCTCTTCCCTGCACAGTCCATGTGAAGGGCTGCAGATTGCCTCTGAAGCCATCAGGCTTTAAAAAACGGGCAAGAAGCAGGGAAGAAAGTGAATCTTCTTCCCTGAGGTTTAGTTGAGGGCTGGTCATCCCCTACTGCCTTCCTCCAAACTGAAATACCAGCTGCTAATCAAACCCTTCTCCAATGCCACCTACAACCAGTTCCCAATGTTACTTAAGAATATTCATAGAGAAGAAACAGCATTCAGTACTCCCATCCCCCAGAGATGTTGAAGAAAAATAAAACATCTTTACACCATCAGATCGGACAGAGAGAACCAACATGCTGCACTTCTGGTAGGAACTGAGGATATTTTGGTAATTTAGATGCTCAAAGAGAGGGGGTGTAAACAGCGACGGGGAATCATTCCCATAATAAAAATCCCTCGTGATTCCCTCTCCATTTGTCATTACCTAAATGCACGGCGTGTCCTAACTCACCCTTATTTTCCAATAATTCTCTCCTGCATTTTGCACAAATCGGACTGAATTCAGCCCCGAAGCATGCAGGAACAACTACTGACTTTGGATGAGTTTATCTTGTATAGAGCAAGGCCATTTATGTGGCCCGAGGCCAAAATAAACTACTACATTTCACTCAGTGATACATGAACTCTGCAGCGAGCTAATATTTACATCCATTAGCTATGTTCACAGGAACATGCTCCTTTCAACTGTCTCAAAGAGCCACCAAGTCTCTGTTCCCACGAGCAAGGTGTCCAAGATTTCCATGCTCCTCCTGCTAGTAAGAAAATCCTTCCTTCTTGCTCTACCGAGCTATAAAATCAGAAGCCTTACACAGAGTGATTTACTTCTGGTTTGTTCCAGGCTCTCCAGAGATCTTATCAGTGAAGGCAGACAGACACAGAGCCTGTCAGATTGCAGCAATTTCTCCATTACAGGAAAGGGATGCACTTGACCACAGCCCTGGCTGCTCTCACAGTGTACAAAATGCAAGGGTCCATGGAAGATACACATACAGAGTCAAGGGCTGGTCAAGAGGAGCTGTCGCAGCCTCCTGGATGCCCTGGCTGGGCCAGCATTTGCCAGTTGAGATAAAGGAAGAGGATACTCTCTGTTTGGTAAAGAAATGGAAAGCTCACATACTCAGTGAAGAAGATAAAGGGGACAGCAGGGCAGGATGGCTTCTGCAGTCCAGCTCCATTCCTGTGGCACACGATTACTCAAAAAAACCCTAAAACCCCCAAAAAAACAAAGTCACAGGATCTGATGGTTTGTACTAACACAGGTTCTGTGTACTAGTGCTGCTAGCACTGGGATGCTTTGCTTTAAATAGCCCCAAATCTGTGATCTACCCCAAACAGAAAGGTCTCCCCACAGCAGTCCTGTTGTCACACAGAAGGGCATTGCATCCAGTTGCAGAGAGAGGGGGTGGGTTTTGCAATGCCCTTAAGAACCTGACACCACAGGACTACAACCCACCCCAGTCTTGCCAGGAAGGGAAGAGTTTTCTCAACCTTCTTTGTTTCGTGACATCAGAAAGCATGTTGCCATTTTGCCTGTAAATGGTGCAATTCCAGTGGTGTCTGATGAACTTCTTATGCAATTCCGTAGCACTGTGCTGAAACACCAGCATCTCTGGCTGCAAGCGAAGGAGCCAGAGGCCAGGGAGTGCAAACCCAGGTGGCAGCAGAGGAGTTCACCCAACTGCATCCACCCAAAGCAAATAAAAATAAAAGCAAACACTAAAGGGAGTCAGGAATAAAATCAGAGAGCAGAAGAGCTTACCAGCTCAGAAATCACATTACAGCTAGGAAGCAGGCAATCAGAGCAGCCAGAAGACAGCTGGAGAGCTCTGATACATCCTCAGCACTTCAGGAACTTCTCATGAGAGCAATATACTCTGAGGTGTTCTTAATATCTCCATAAATTAACATTTCAATAATAATAATTCATAGAGTGGTTGGGGAAAATGATCCATCACAGCCACTGTTAGAATTTTTTTTAAGGAACTTACTTGATATGTTCACTTTGTTTCAAATCAGAAATTGTTCCCTGAGCACTTTCTTCTTCAAACTTTCACCTTCTTTCTACTGAGGAGCAAAGAAAAGTGGGGTGAGGAGAAACACAGTCACAGAACTGTCTCCTTAACAGCAAAGAGGGTGGAAAGGTTTGTGGGGTTTTTTTTCGTTTAGTACTGGTCACAAGTGGCATTTATGTCAGAAAAAAACATGAATATTTTCATATCAAACACCTTTTAATAAAACACCCTCTCCAAACAGACCTCAGCAAAGAATCATTCACTTTTGCCTTTAGCAGCACAGACCCCATAAAGCCTATGCACTTTCTAAACAATTATAAAACCCAAGATAGATGTCAAATAATTAACAAAGAAAGCTGCACTCTAAGTAACTACTGCACACCTATTCTCAAAGACACTGTACCAATTCTACAGAACAATGTTGCATTTTCCAAGAAAAGTACCTTTGTCCCTCCTAACCACAGGCATCTAGGGAGGGCTGGTAGGTTTTCTGCTTTTCACTGAGAAGTCACACTATGGCCTGCAGAACAAAAGCACCCTTCAAAACCTTGCCACTAAGTGCTCTGGCTGAAAGGGCATTTATAATAAAGCACTTTCAGAAAGAGGAAAAAAATAACTTCAGCCAGAGCAGCTTTTACATACTATTTTCTTTCTATAATTCTGTCCAAAGTCAGAAGCATTTGAGAGCATAGGACTGGCCCCAAAAAATGGGATGTAGACAGAGGAAGGCTAGCAAAATCCAGAGTGGGATGGCTTAGGAAATGCTTTGTTTCTAAGCCACATGGACTTGAGGATGAAGGCTGAGTGATGGGCTGCAGAGCCAGGCTGGTGCTCAAGAGAGAGGCACAGCTCCTCTGCTCCCACATCACAGTGTGCTCACAAGCCCTGGGTCCCTGCATCCCCATGCAGCAGCATTGGAGAAGGCTGCTCGAGGAGTCTGCTGTGTTTTCTTATGGGGAAAAATAAATGTACAGTTCAAGTAAATTCAAAGAATCCAAAAGGCAGACAAAGGGTAGCCTGCAAAAGCAACTGCAGAAAAGTAACAGCAAAAACACTAATGGAAAATGGGAAAAGGCCCTTCTGCCCTCCAGGAAACACTTTTGCTTTTCAGTACGTGCAGGAGTAAGTCAGACAAAAGGGGGAATTACTGTAGCATAAACCATCTCGGTGCCACTTACCCGGGATTTGCGCAGTGTCTCCCTGGCCCTGCCCCTCCTCTGGAGGCCATTTGGGCACTACATGGCACCACCCTTTGCTGTGGTGTCAGCAGTTCCACTCTGCCCAAAGCGGAGCTGCTCCTGCAGAGAGCTGGCCAGTCCCATGGGCAGCCCCCCAGAGGAACGGAATGTTACACCGCAGTCTCTGGGAATGGGGGTAGAAAGACAGGTGACGGGGTTCAGAAGTCCAGCCATTACTCCTCAGGAGGAATAAACACGTTCATTACAATTTTCATTCCCAGACATCTTCCAGGAACAGAACGGGGAGGAATCAAGCAGCAATTTGGTGATGAAAGCCATAAGCAGCTCGGAGCACTTTCCCTGCTCTAGTGCATGCTACGCCACACTCATCACTTCAAACACAGGCACACTGACCAAAGGGCCCCCAGTGCTGTACTCAGAAAAACATTTGCATCTCCCCTAAGGGCAGGGAGTCCAGTTTATCTTGGCAGGAGCTCCCTAACAGCCAGCACATTTCAGCAGGAATCAACCAGGGCTGAAGCCTGCCCGGCAATCAGGGATATCGCAGGAGCCATAAGTGTGACCCAATCAGCACATCTAATGGTGACACATCCAAGGCATGTGCAGGGACCTGCAAGATCAACACTGAAGTCCCACTTCTGCCAGGGTAGCTGCACTCACCAGGCTATCACATGCCTGACAGCAGAGCGGGCTGAAAGGAATTTGTTCTGAAATGTTTCTATTATAAAAGTAATTTATGTCATCAGAACCAAAGGAAACATTTCAATTTGAGCAGCCTGAAAGTTTTTCACCAACTAGAATTACAGCAGATATCACACACCTACTTTTGTAGAGGGGAAAAAAAAAATAAATTACTGGGAGTCAGATGCAAAGTTGCCCTGGTGAGAGGTGTCCCCTGTCACTAGCACAGAGCATCTTCTGTCTTGCTTGGCCAGAGCTGGCCACTTGAACACAGGACCTGGAAGCACTGGCTCCCAGCACTGGGGAGATACAGTGCCCACACACACACCTTTACACCAAGGTCTACCAAGTACCCTGAAGAGAAGGGGGGAAAAAAATTAAAAATAAAACCAAACACACAACAAAAAAATCTGGAAACAGTCTTCTCAGTCAGTGGCTCAGCCAGCTCATTGCCAGCCAAGGACATGACATCAGGCATCTGAGGTGGTTCCATTTGCTTGTCACCCACCACAGCCCCTACCTGGCCTCCTGCCTGCCCATCCAGGCCAAGGGCTGCAGTCTGATGTCTTTTTAATAACTAATTTTCACTAAATCCCCAACATGGGGAGGAATGAACCCAGCAGTGTGCCACCCCAGAGTCACCACAGGAGGTGGTCCCAAGCTATTTCTCCCTCAACAGAGCAGCACAAATCGCGTGAGCAATGCTCCAAAAGCACCAAGAGCTCCTGAGGACAGAGCAGGCAGCAGCCTCACCTCAGGCTCAGAGGCTCGGGAAAAATTGCAGAGATTTTCATTCACAGTGAGTCATTTCTGGGAGCTTCCTTGGTAGTGCAAGATTTGCCTCTGCCAGTGCCAATGTTTGGGACATGGAAGCAATTGCCAGGCAAGGAATTTGTGATTTGCTATTGACATTTAGATACCATCTCCTGGCGTCCTTTTGGCTCAACAGATTTAATACTAATAATCAGAATTCAGATGAAGAAACTATTTTTCTCCCTCTCAAAAGGAAAAACGTGGAAAGGCAGGGGTGGCTTGAAAATATGTCTAAAGAAACTCAGTACACCCTGCTTCTCTTTGCAGTTCTCCTGGGGTCCTCTCAGGACTTGGCAAAGTAGAAATGCTACAGATCTTACACACTGCTCTGCTGGAAGCCAGGGTGCCACTGATTATACTCTGGCAGCTATTTAGGAGGCAGAGCACGCTGCATTTCATACATCAAAAATAAACTAGCACAGTAATCTGTCATCTCTACAAAATATGCACACCTGGACAAGACAAATAAACAGCTGGGGCTACCACCTAGAGATCTGTGGAGTGGGCTGAAGAGGGGCAGGTAGAGCCACAGCTATAAAATCAAACAGCACAGACTACAAATGCATACATGCTGGCCACCAAGCAGTTCAAACACCAAGCTACAAGAGCACTTCTGTGCTCAAGCAAAAGGTATCCAGCCAAGATAGTCTATTTTTTAAGTCTGAATAGCCAGGGAATGAAAAGTTTCCAACAGAGCTTCAAAGAGAGTCCAGATCTTCCATAAAGCCAGACACAATGCTTCTATTTTGGACAGCAATGTTATAGTGAAAAGAGAGTTCTGAGAAATACCCACATATTGCACTACCACAAAATAAACTGATAAACTAATCTTCACACAGAAAAAAAGAAAGTTGTAATCAACATAGCTCAAAGACTTGAGAAGACTTAAGGAATCCAGAGCGAGATTCCTCCCTTGCTGGAAAAATTCCAATTAGTTCTCACAGAGCACCTGGAGACATCTGACGAACATTTAATTTACACATTCTGCCTCCTGACCTTTTTAATGGTTTTTCAATGTAAGCAGCTTCAATATCCTCCCTAAGAGGTTCTTCCACTGCTGTGGTGGACACAGCAGCACATCCACATTGTGCAACAGATTGCACAGCAGCAACCCCAAGTTAGCTCTGACCAAGTCTTTAAATCCAGAGAACACAGTGCAGATTCGAGCAGGTTTATCAGCTGGGTTTACTGCCTTTCACACCACCAGCCTGTGACTCTTGAACCCCAGAGCAGCTTTCCCAGGAGAGGTATCTCCTCATAAGTCCAGCCTGGCACAGCCAGTGCTCTGCTCACTCCATATCCCCACCATCACACCAGGGCTACACCCAGCCCTGCCCAGCGCTACCTGCAAGAGGGTCTCAGTCTCAAAAAACACTCCAAGAGTTTATTTTCCTAAGTTCAAGCCCTTGCTGCCAGCTATATACCTGCTCCTTCATTTCATCTCCTCCCCTTATAGCCCTCAGTGCTTGCAGACCAGATTCCCACGGTGGCTGCTCTATATTCAGCCATCATCTTCCCCTTCTTGTTCCTCCAGAGAGGGACACAGCAGGCAAAAATCCTCCAAGCACCACCATGCTCCAGAGCACATCATCACTCTTTCACTTCCCTTTCCAGAAGTGCCACAAATTCCTCAGGCAGCCTGCAATGTCTCCAGCACCGCAGCAGGTTTGCCCATGCTGTTGCCAGTGGGGAAGACCCAGCTTTCCCCACAGCATAAGAGAAGGATCTCCTTAAGTGACTCTTGGTATGCTGGGATAAGCAACATATTCAAGGGTAAAAGCAAGTCAGATGAATTTTTCAAGTTTGGGCCACACAGCATTTCCACACTGATACTTATATTAATCATGTTAATTTAATCCCATTTAGCCTTATACGTAAAAGCAAACAAGAATAAGACATCAAGATGCTTCTATCCCTGTCTGCAGCTCAGACAGGCTGTTCTAAGTGTACTTTACACATCAATCCATGGCACAATTTAAAGCAATACTAAAACAGAAAGCCCAGGAGCTACTGGCCTCTCCCAGGACAGCATCCCACTTACAAACAGATCTCCAGAGGTCCTTCCAGCCCTCCACATTCCCAGCCTACCCACTTGGTCCTCCTGGTGACTATTCGAGCAGCTTTCTTTTGCATACTGCCCCTTCCTGGTAAGCATAGTACAGCTGCACTCTGCAAAGGGGACTAGAAAAAGCCGGGTACACACAAAAAAAAGAGGAGGTAAAGAGAGACAGAATGAGATAATCCTTCCCCTGTGATGTGTACTGGATTTGCTCCCCATGTCTCTAACATTTCCTTCTGCAAATACTCAGTTGCACCATCACAAGGAACTTGTTCAGGCTCTGCCTGCACTGACTCCAGCAGTGCAGCTCAAAATTCAACCTTCAAACAACACCACCCTGATTTTTAAGTCCTGGAGCCTTCTTTGAGAAAGTCTGCTCTCTGACCCACAGCATGTACACAGTGCGAAGGCTGAGATGGAGCTGCAGGCAGTAGTATGCTGTGATTGTCATCAATATTAATTATTTGGGGAGAATATGATTGATCTCATGAGGGCAACGAATTCATTTCCCCAGCTGAATGACAAACAAAAGGCAATACATTCGCTGCTGACATTTCCAAAGGCTACAAGGAGCAGCGACACAAGGAAATACTGCTGTGCACTAAAACCCTGCTGCAGAGGGCCAAAAACCTGAAAAGCCTCCACAATTTTAATTTCTGAGCACTTTCAACGCCAGGAAGTGGATGTCTCAATATCCTGAAATCTGTGCTGCCCCTGGCCCTGGGCTGGCTCACTTCTCTGCATTGAGAGGAAGTAATCACTGAGTGTCTTTAGAAAGCTCGGTTGAGTTTCCCTCCTGCTCTTTGACACTTTGTGTCAGCAACTACAGTCATTGCACCTGTCGGACAAGGGGGGAAAAAATGCTTATAAAGGGGGAAACATTACCTTCCTGGGTAGTCACAACCTAGGGCTATTCAGCACCGCTGCAATGCAAGATGCAGCTCCCCTGTGCAATGGGAGAAAAGAAAAACAAAGTAAGCCTGGAGAAAAACATTTCCATCTCTCCATGACCTTGAGTCAGGGTGTCTATGTTTGTGCAACCTCCCAGGAAGACAGAATTAAACAGCCTCCCTAAATTCCACATAGCAACATGAGAGAGAACAAGGAAGGTGGAGAAAGGTAAATTGCACTGAGACTGCAGTTATTTTTTCAGGAGACTGGATATGGGGAAACCCAGTCTGTGGGGATGTTACTCCAGTGGAGTCTTAGATTTGTCACGTCGTTCAGTCACCCCAACACATCAATCCTGTCTGGCTCAAATGAAACCAGCACGATTTATTACAGTAACACATTTTGGGATCCAGCAGCACATCTCTGTTCATTCAAAGAGGTTGGGTGGCCTCAAGATCTCCACAGCCTGCCAGCTGGGCAGCAACACATACATTCTTGTCCCATTACCAAGACCCCTTCTTAGAAACAAGGGCTGGAAACTGTCTGTGTCTTGAAGGAAGAGGGGGGAGGCAGCTATTTCCAAACAGAACAAATCCAATTATTTGTATTAGAGTGAATTTGCATGGCTCTTACTGTCAAAATCAGTATTTTCTAATGATCTGAGCTTTGACTCAACAGATTGCTAACAAACTTATGTAGGTGGGGCCCTGGATGGTACTACGGTGGGAGGGAGGTGAGATCGTCGTACTTATTGCAAACTAAACTCAGAAAAAATAACTAGAAATTTGGACTATTTACTCTGCCATTTACTATACTTCTGTAAGTCTCCAAGGTTGAAGATTTTAAAGCAGTCTGCTAGTTAAGGGTAGAAATACAAATTTCTGTTAATGTACATGAAACCTACATGTAGGCATCAGTCACCAAAAGCAGTGCAGGAAAAATTATAGTGCCTCCCTGATAATCAAGCATTAGAGAACTTATAAATAAATGGCTGTTCCCTGAACTGAGTGCATTAGTAGAGGCTTCTGCAATCTGCGCCTCTGTTTCCCCAGCCACATTTATAACAGTCTCTTGCCACCTCACACCACAGCTGTGCATCTTAATGTCTCTAAAGTGCTTAGAGATGCTGAGATGAAAGATAACATATGAGTGCAAAGTATAGATTAATTCCCTGAGCTCAACAGTCAGTGGAGCTGATGGGGCTAAATGTCTCACCTACCCATCATATAAAACTGAGGTTCTGAGCCTGTCTTAAATAGTAACTACTTAAGCAATAGTTCCCTTGGAACAAGTCATTTTGAGGTTGGTTAGTCGGGCACATGGAGCCTCAGCAGAGGGAAAACACAGAAATGCAGTACAGTACTATGAAAAATAGATGCTTTTCCACAAGGTCTTAATCATGTTCCTATAGAATTTGGTAGTGGGATTTCAACTCATTTCAGTTAGAGCTGTTCACATTTTAGCAACCACCACATTAAGAATGTGGCCAAACATAATTTGAAAAGCTTTTTCCACTTCTGTTTGTTTTTTAAATTATTAAAAATCCAGTTTAAATAGTGCAAAGAAAACTTTAAATTGAGCAAGATAACTGTTGGCATCCTTCCAAGTAGACAGCAAACCCCAAAATGTTACTGCAAATCCAACAGATGGGAGTTATTTTTCACTCTTTAAAATTTCATTCCTTTGCACTGAGATTAACTGTAATTAGCTCTTTATTTACATCTAACACAAAAGGTAAAATGACAGAGAAAGGCAACTATAACCACAAATCATGGGCAGAAAAAGGAAAAAAAAAGGCAAAAATTTCCTCTGAGAAGAAAACATATCTTTCTCGCCAAGTAGGATAATTGTTATAAATATATAGTTAAACAGCTCCACAGCATTCTGTCACTACTCAGTATAAACATTTAGGTCACTGTTTTGCAAGCTTTTACACACAAGTTGATCAAATATCTAAGAATCATCCTCTGAATATCTAAAAAATCTCACATCCCTAGAAACAGACAGCATCAGGCCTAAGGGAGGCAAGACACTCCATGTCACTTTTATTTCAGTCACAGAAGGGATTAAGCAAAACAGTGAGGAAAACAAACAAACACACAACCAAATAATCAAACCCAGCAGCTTTTCCAGATAAAGGGAGAGGTATTAAAACTTACTTTTTTTTTTTCTTTTTACCTTTTTTTTTTTAAGTCCTCTTCTAATTCTCATAACACTTTGGATTAGTAAAGCTGAAGAGGCCTCTTAAGAATTTATGTAAGTGCATGATTCATGCCGTATCTTTGCCTTTCAGTTGCACAACAAAGCTGGAGCTGCATGTGAAGCCCACAACCAGCCTCTTACCATGGTACTGCCAGGCTGCACCAGAGAGCTCCCCACTTGCACCCAGACAACGCACTGACCCGTGGCCATGCTGGCTCAAGATGAAGGCCAGATCCAAAGCTGTAAGGGTTAAAGAGCAAAGCTTGCCCAGCCATGCCTAAGCAAGCTGCTAGCAACCAAAAAAAAAAAAAAAAAAAGAGTGAGCAGGCTTAAGGGCAGTCTCAAATGCTTCTGAACCAATTGGAAACTCTGCCATGCCAGCTCAAGGATCCCAATACCCCTGACAGACATGGGATGGGAGTGCTAGACCACTCAGTTTTCCTTCCAGGAATGATAATAGGTCTCTTTCTGGGGACACCAAGAGAGAACTGGGAAAAGCTGGATGGCCCTACTCTGAGTGGAATTTCCAAGGTAATGGCTCCCTAGCACCTCCCTGGTGTTCCCAGAAGGAACCACCTATCACTTCCCCTGTTCAGCCCAGGATTCATGGCAATCTCTTCTCTGCTGCAAACAGAGCATTTAAGTTAACAGTCCCTTTTTGTTAACACATGTAAATGTAAAACAACTCCATAAGAATCAATGTAACCTTTTCATATAAATATAGAGTCAACACATAACAAGTGAGGGCGTAGAAGGAAAGAGGGAAAGACAGCAAGAAGGATCCAAACACCAAGAACCTAACCTTGACTCCACTCACTGCAAAAGGTAAGGACTGGAATAATTCTCATTTACTCATATGAGAAAGGGAAGCTCTCACACTCTTTTCTTCTCTTTCCCTAACACTCTCAGATACTTCTATCTTGAGCCAATTATCCTTGATGTAGTTTTCTTTAAATTGTAATTGGATAATCATCCAGACTCAGGGGACACCTGTGTCAGAGGAATTCCTGGGGATATATCCCCGTTTGATGAAACTGAGAGTTGTTAAATTAACAAAGGACTGACTAAAGATACAATTCTTCACTTGCAGTAGAAATTCTGTTTTACAAGCAACTATTTTTAGGGAACCCTATAACAAAATACATACACTTGTACGTTCATGTTCCTGTATTTTATTTTCTGTCAAATAAGACTCTGAATTTATGAGTATCATGTTCTGTGCATGTGTCTTATTGGGACCTCTGAGGCTGAACATAGCAAACACACTGGCCAAGATCGCAATTCCCAGTAGTGTAGGCACCATTTGAAGTAATTTCCCCAAATCAGTTCCCTTCCTACACTCTCGCCAAACATACATCTGGCTCAGTCGCGTGCCAAAGCCCTACACATACCAACACTGTGGCTGAGGAATGGAAGATTAGCCTTCTGCTTTGCAAAAACTTTGGGGTGGGGGGAGAAATCCTAAAATACCTCCCAAAAGGAGAAGCTGTTTTATTCCAGTTTAGCACTGACTGAAGCTCAGCCACACATTTTGGTGACGGCAAAGCAGAACAAAGCAGTTACAAACCACGGAGGGAGAAAACCCCACCTGCACATGGGCCCCCAAGCTACACACAGGGTGCAGAATTGGTGTGGAGAAGGGGTCAGCGTGGCAAACCTGACAGCCAGCTTTGCCTTCCTTCTGCCTTTGCATCTGTCCCACTTTGCACAGCCGGAGGAGCACCAGCTCTCACGCACCAGGTACAGAGATGCTACCAGCCCAGGCTGCATCAGAGGAGACAGCTCTTGGCCCTGCTTCTGGGGGCAGTGAAATCCATGAGCTGTGTCAAGAGAAAGGCTGGGGAGGAAGGAGGAGAGCAGGCAATGTCTGAATTGTGAGATCCACTGTAGAACGTGTTTCAGTTCCCAGATAACGTGGCGCTGTTCACAGATTTCAGCTTATACAGGCTTTTCCATATATCTATTTTTATTCCTGAAGCATTCCCCATTACTGTATGATGAAAAAAAAAAGACACGAGTGCACTCACATGCTGATATCTTCTTCCTGACTGTCCACCTGGTTAATGCAACCTGTCCTCTCAGAATCAAGCTGGGGCATCTCTCCCACACCACTAGCCACAAGGGTTACCTCCATCACAAGTTTTTGCAAGTCAGTCTTGCTGAAATGAGAGGTCACTTGACAAGAGTAGGGGACCCAGGACAGATGGGGAAAGGAATATGAATCATGTGCCTGCCAGAATAACCAACATAGAAATCCAAAACATAACAATAAGTGAGAAGAAGGAATAAAAACACAAGTTCTGGCCTCTTATTCTGAAAAAGCATCACGGTTCCTCCTTAGAGCTGGCATCTGGTTCATACAGGTCTTGAAGGAATAAAGCTGGGACAAATTCTCTCTGCCTTGTTCTTCCTATATGCATATTTCAGAGCTTAAAGTCACAGCACTGAGGCCAGCAATGAGGCACTTTCCATACCTTTGTGTAACCAGGCACCATCCAAACTGCTGCCACATCACTCTCCCTACCCTCTGAAGTCTCTCTTACCTATATGTTCCTGCCAGATACTTTGGGGTAGCACTACCTGACCAAGGGTATGAGTCTGCTGGAGCCAAGACCAACACAGTACTTATCCCCACTGCACACTCACTAATGTTTTAGATGCAGAATACCTGCACAGAGCCACAGAGTCTGGAAGGAGAGAGCCTAGATGTGTTCAGACACAAGCTTTCCTTCCAGACTCTGGAGGGACCAGAGGACCTTCTGGACTCTGGGGAGGCATGGACAGACATAAGCAAGCACTGCTATTCCTATATAATACGTAGACACTTTGAACTCAAGCTACAACCAGAGACATGGAAAGCAAGTCACAGGGCTGTGAGAGTGCAGACCTGCCCTCTGCCTTGCACAGAGGCACTGCACAAGAAACATAACCTCTCACCCCACAGCCCCCATGCAGCAGCTCCCGACTTACCAGCTTAATGTTTCCTGTCATTTCAGTGCCCTGCATGCTTCCACCACCCCAAGTCCTCAGGGTCTTACTCTCCATGTCCCTCATTATCCTGCATCCTTAACTGCTCTTACAGAGAAAGTGTTCCCAGGGACACCAACAACACCACACCTATTTCCAGGGAAGGAGAATATCTAGGTATTAGAGCTTAATCCTCTCTGCTTGCCCTCTCCTGCTCACCAGAGGCAGGTAATGGAGGCAGAAAGCAGGACCCTTTCCAGCACCAAGCCTGCCCACCAGAGAGACCTGGGGCTGGAGTGATGCTCTCCATGCAAACAAGGGATGCCTTTCCTGCAAGGAACACAGGAACACATCTTCCAGAGCTGCCAAAAGCAACCTGTTATAAATGACCCTCTAAGTTATGAGATATGGACCCTCCACGGTACAGTTAATAAATAATACCCCACAATCCTTCTAGGTATGGAAGTGTAAGTTCTTCTTACCCAAAAGAGGCACTGTTAAAAACAGAGTGTCAGGAAAATAATACTTTTTAATCACAAAGGAGGTATCTTTTTGAAAAATATAAGGAGCTTGCTGCAATCTCTCAAATCCAGAAGTAAAAAGCCTCTGCTAGGACAACAAAACTGAATGCATGGAACAAAAGCCATCATTTTATAAGAAAAAAAAATCAGTAAAGCAAACCAGAGTTTTATCCAAGCATTATAATCAGCTATTCACAAAGAAGAGGTTAAGATGGAAAGAGAGAGTGTGCATGTGAGAGTGCATTTATAATCCATTTTACTGTAACATTCTAAGGCCCCGAGATCGGGATTCTGTTGTGCCAAGCACAGTAGAAACCCCAAGAAATCAGCCCAGGCTGAGGAACAAGCACTGTGCCAGGGGGAAAGCAACACTGGCACAGAAAGGGGACACCTGAAACAGTGAAGCCCTGACAGGCTCCTTTTTCCCCACCTTCTTTTTCAGGAAATAATTCCCACCATCCAGTTTCCCTCCAGGTAACCTCCCAGAAATGCTTCTAATAAGGGGGCATCTGTTCCCAACAAACACACAGCAAAGGCCATCTTGCTGGCAGTATTTAATCGCTTCCAGTCGGTTTTCTTGGACATGTCTCTTCCACTTTATTTCCCTGCTGTGGCTTAAGCCTGATCCCTTC
>NW_021940207.1:4928527-4985496 GCF_001715985.3 Manacus vitellinus | reverse complement strand
CCCATGCCGCAGCCCCTGCGCGCTCTGCGGGCTACCTGCTCCCCCGGGAAAATAAAAGTTTCTCCTTCTCCCCTATGATGTGCTGGGATTCCCTTACAGGAATTTCCTGCCTGGGCTCGCTGGAGAGAGCTGGCAACCTGGGCGCTTTGATGCCACCTCATTCCAGAGAAGTGACACCTATTTTTGCCGTATCCCTGCCACAGATGCAGCCCAGCTGAGGCTGAAATTGTTGATGGATGAGGAGTGAGCACCTGAAACAGGCTGCAAGGGCAATGTCAGCGAGTCTTGGGAGCAGAATAAGAATCTACATAGATTTGGGCTAGCACCTGCTTCTGAAGAATGTGCCTGGAGATTCTTAGTGCAGGAGTGCCCTTGCTCTGGTCCTCTCAAGCTGGCCTGGAGTCTCTTCCATCCTGGCAGTGAGTGACCTGCCCTTATTGGTACTTTTATCACCTCTTGTCAGGCTGACAGCAAAATTATATGGCTGGACAAAAAGTCTTTAGTGCTAAGGAGACTCCTGTCTGCTCAAAGTGCTGCAGAGCTTCTTAGCACTATTGGCTACAACACTTGGATCAAGTTCAATACTTCAGTTGTTATCCCCAGAAGGTGAATCCAGGATACCTAGGAGACCAGATTTCACTCCACCATATGACGCTCCTCTGCAACAAACCTATTCTGGAGAGCAGGGTCTGGCCAGAGCATCTGGCACAACCTCTCATAGCAGTTGCCATCAGTCATCTCCCCATTTTCTCTGCAAGGCCATATGAGGCACCACTGCACTCGTGGCTGCTGGGAAAGGAGGTCCTTGCCCTCATCAGCTCATGCCAGCTCACCAAGGTGGGCACACCTGAAGTTCCCCCATCCTGAGGAAGAGTGGCTGCAGCCTGGCTATGCCACAGGCTGTGAAGGAGCTGCGATAGGAGGCCAGTGCTGCTCCTGCAGCTCCAGCAAGAACTACTCTTTCTCCTGCACCTCTCTCTCCTTCCCTTCACAGGGTTCTGGCACAGCAAAATCAGGCAGAAAGTTTCTTATCTCAGCAGCTTTCATGTCCTGGTGGTGAATGCCCTTGAAAATCTGCCTACTTGGCTTGTGCTTAGAATCAGCTCTACTCAAGCCATCTCTAACCCAATTCCATCCAAACATTAAAGTAACCTTTTAAGGCAGAGCTCTGTGTAGACTAATTTACTCCACTCTTAGGTCAGACTAGTCTGTATTTTGCTCCATGCTACCTCACAGCTCCAGG
The DNA here is from genome assembly GCF_001715985.3 of Manacus vitellinus. Classification (NCBI taxonomy): domain Eukaryota; kingdom Metazoa; phylum Chordata; class Aves; order Passeriformes; family Pipridae; genus Manacus; species Manacus vitellinus. Next base: position 4,984,253 of record NW_021940207.1, on the reverse strand, counting down.
ACCCAAGCTATCTTGTCTGGAGCTACTTTAGGTAGTATTACTGAATATAGGCAAAACTGGAATAACAGGACAAATTTTGTGAGCTGTATTTCCCAACATACTTACTCAGAAATATGTGCTTAAAATTGTCTGTTGAAATATGACAGTCCACTTTTCTCATAGAAGATGAAATAACAAAAGGGTTGCATATTTTAGTCGTGATATTTAATGCAGCTGTGGGAGTAGCTCAGCTGCTCTGGTGATTGCAAGAATTAAATAACAATAATGATTCCTTGTTCTACGTAATATCTGCCGTCCATAGATACAGATCTGGGATAGGACATGTCATTATTCTTGTTTGGGAGGATCCAGGCACTGTTGCAATACAGGTAATGCAGGTTAACAGTCACACTTACACCCTGGGAAATTCATACCATTCCAAACTCCAAACCTACCAGTGCATATTCAGATCTTTAGGCCAGGGTTATTACCTTTTTCTGATTTTGACAAAAAGCTAGAATTCAACTTCAGACTTCTTTGAAAGGGTCATGAAGTAAGATTCAAGATCAAGTTTCCAGAGACTGTTTGAAAGCTACAGCTGATAGCAAAGCCCCAGATCACACCTGTTTATTGTGGTTTTGTGGCAAAGGTTTCAAACCTTTTTTGCTTATAGATTAAAAGGATCAGGAATCCTTTAACGTAAAATAAGGGTAATATTGCTCACTTGGGCTCAGTGCTGTCATAAGGATATTTTTATACTGCTATTTTTTCTCCCATCCTCTCTCCACACTTACACATGCTATTTCTGTGCAGGTTAAACTGCAACACAGTTACACCCTAGAGTGAATTATACTACAGTCTGAAGAGCAATTCAGTAAATAGAAAACATCTTTAAAGCCCAAAAAGGCAGCATTGTTCCACAATTTTTGGACTGGGAGCAAAGAGTAGCATTACTAAGTGAAACCGCGGGGGGGACTTAAATAGCAGAGGAATGTCCTGGTGTTTAGCCAGGACACTGGAGCTTCTGGCATTACAGCTGCTGTGAAAATATTCCACAGACCTCCAGTAACAAGTGGCCGAAGGCCTTGGTTTGCTGCTGTTCTATTCCCATTAGGCAATTTAGAGCTAGATGCACAGGAGGAGCCTGGATCACAGAGCCCACTTCTCTGCTGTGCCAGGAACAATGTTGTTTATGGTCTTTTTCATGAAAAGACCATCCTCCAACTTAAAACAATTTTGTGTTTTCTGCCTGTTATTCCTTCTGTGATATTCACCCAGGTTGTCCGTGCCCCTGACGGTCAGGAACCTTCATGTCATTTCCATCACCAGTTTATTCCCACGTGTTCTGGCACCAGCACTGACTTCCATTTCAGTAGCTGCTTTGCTCACTGCTCATTACTCAAGTATTTTTGTGGAGATGCTTCCTGTCTCCTTTTGCCCCCTGAGCTACACAGGACTGGCTTTTCAATCTTCTTTCCTAAATGACTCTCAGTTCACCTCAGACCTCTTCCCTCCATCTGCTCTGGTTTCAATTAATCTTAAACTGCATATAGATGACCAAAAGTAATTAGAGTATCAAATGGGAGGAGGTCTCAATGATGTTTCATACAGTGACATTAAAGTCCCCATTTCTCACTGAAATATCTCACCTGGTAATCCCAAACTGGCATTTATCTTTCTGCAAATAAGCTGTGGTGGTCACCTCATATTTCTCCTCCATTTTTCCTTGCAATACTAAGTTCTCAGGCTCGATCAGGAACTCATTACTACAGCCTTGTCAGTTCCCAATTCCCTTGTTTTTGTCCCGACTCTCAGACTGCACAGTTTTCCAATTTGTTTGTTCTTAGCCAGCATTTCTGACACTGGGAGATCAAGGTAGTTTCATAACGTCTAGAAAACATGTTCTTGCTTGCTACTTTACTCACACCCACCTAACCCATTTTTCCTTCTTCCTAGTTCGGGAAACAAGCCCTAGACTACATACAATTATAGTCTGTGTAGTTATAAATGATCGTGCCTTCTGTGTTTGACACCTACATTTTAACTGGCATCAAGAGGAGCACGCCTGATAACCCAAGACACAGGACAGAGGAGAAACGGGAGAATGACAGACATTTCTGACATAGCAGCACATGGACCTCCCATCTGCTTCTGTCAAGGGAGCTGAGGTTACCCCCACATGGGTGTAAGGGCTGAATATTTTTTGCTGGGACCATTTTTCAACAAGGAACCTGAGCCTGGCTGAACATGCTGGCATGGCTTTCAGACAGGTATGAACTGCTCATTCACCAAATGCATGAGGAATTGCAATTGTATCTGTGTCGGGTGAGCTTGACTGACACAGATTGTGTATTCTCTGACATACTGAGTACGTCCAAACTAGATCTCAACTCTCACTCCCAGTGAGGCATGTTGTGTGAACCTCTATATAAACCCCGCACAACAAGGAGGGATTAGAAGCACAGCTTCATTATGAGTTCATCTATGTTTATTCCTGAGGATGTGGCAAATAGCTGTTGTCCATGTTAATCTGCTAAATATTGTTAGTGTCTCTTCCTCTGTGTTACACAGTGGTAGGGCTGCTAATGCAAATGGTTCTTAAATGGAAACTTGACCTTACATGACTTGCATCTAAGTCCATTCAAATCTCTGTCACACATGTTTTGATACAGCCTAAGGCCAGAGATATTTCCAGTCCTGTGAGTCTGTGTTTCATACAAGCTAAAGCTATTTCAAATCAGCGATGGAGAGGAATATCTTCTCATCCTGCTAAAGGCTTTGACTTTTGGCAGATATCTGACCCACAAGTACATACGTTGCACATGGTTTGTGTTTAGGATGTCCGAACATCCTTCTGCACAATGTATTTGAACATACCACATTTGTATAAATTGCCTGACCATGGAGGTTGCAGGAACACTTAAAGTGGGCTGGCATTTCAGCTGGGCAAGACCAGTGTCTGTCTCAGTCAGTCTTTGAAGAAGGCATCTAGCCTGGCCATTAATTAAGCTGCAGCTTACCTGGCTTGCTCACTGATGCCAGTGGGAAGTGGCAGGCTGTCAGCAGATTAATAAAGCTAGATGGGCTGAATACAACCTTGGTCATCGAGGCAATTCCCTACTGCTGGGTATTTCTACACAGAGTGGTCTCTGGAGATGATTTCAGACACCTGGCTTCTCTGGCTGATGGTTTGCTGACACCATTGCAAATGGGAAAAGGCACTGAAGTAACACACTTTCCTGGGAGACAATTAAAAGACCTTAAGGAAGAAAGAAAAGCCTTAATACATCATATTTTTATCCTAGCTATTTGTAAAAGCTCTTCGTGTCTTGACAGAAGTTTATACAGATGTTCTGATGCTTTAATAGTTTTTCAGTAGTCTTTTTTTCTGAACAAACCCCAACTTTTATGGGTAACTGATGATAAACCACAATGGTTATGGAAAAAAAGAGAGCATCATATCTGGTGAATTAAAAAAATTCCAGAAGCATACTCCAAAATCTTATTATTATAATCAGTAACAGTTTACTTCTCCCCCTAAAGATACAAGATCATTCTGCAGATTGGCTTTTAAAATATCTGGTTTCACTTCAGCAGTGATGAGGCAACATTAACCTTTGCACTCTGAGTTTATTTGTGCACAAGCTAAGGGTTGCTTAAGGAAAACAATTCTTTTGTGTAACTCTTAAAAAGGTTGCAAAAGCAACAGAAGATTTAGGAGCAAACTCCAGAAACTGCAGAAAACCTTACACAATCCCTGAAAAGGGCAGCTGCAGGTTAGCAAGACCTTGATGTAGGGAGATGATGTTACTTGCCAAAATTGGGAATTCCTCCCTGTTAAAACAAGCTGGCATGTTTTAACCAAAAGGCAGGACCCTCTGCTCCTGTTAATCAGTGCTTCTGATGGAGCTGTAGCAGTTCGTGATGGTGAAGGCTTTTGGCAATGCTGATTGCTGTGGTTGGGCAAAATACCCATCTGCACAAAGAGTGATTCCTGGCATCCTTGCAGCTCATTTCCCAGGTTAGTGTGTTTCCAGGCATTTGAAAGTTCCTTTCTCTTAACAGCTGCTATCCATCTTTATAAAAACAAGCATAACAGATGAAGCAGAATGGCCAGTTTTACTCTAACTCCATTGACCTCACTGGATTTATATTAGAGAAGATTTTGGAGTAATAAATTCGCATTTACACAATTACTAGAAACGTGCTGTAATTCCTTCCACCCCGAGGGCTATTGATTTCCCAGATGCCAGATCAGCACAATGCAGCCCCGTGCCACCGCAGGGGACCAGCTCTGGTGACAGGAGCAGGGGGACAATGCTGGCCTTGCTGGCACTGAGTCACAGCCATGGTGCTGCTCGGATGTGGGTGGCTTCTGCTAAAGGCCCACCCCACCTGTTCATCATTACCTCCTGAAGTGCCAGAGAGGAAAGTTTCTGGAGCAGCCTCCTGGCAGATGCAAGGAGGGTAAACACGCCTAACAGATCAATCAGTTTTTAAATGGAAATCAGTATGATTATAAATGTCATCATGAGTCTGTGAAAGCAGAGGGCAAGGCTCAGGAATGCTCCTGGTAACTTCTAGTCCTGAGTTTCCTCATCTGTCTTCAAGGGAAAATCAGAAGGCTTTAAAACTTATTTTCTTCCCAAAGGTAGGAAGAGGGATTGAGCCAAAATTTGCAAAGGTGCAAAAAAATACTATTAGCCTCCCAGGACATAACAAGCTTGAACAGAGGTTTTTGAAGGAATAGGTGAGCTATAGGAATATTCCATTAATTGTGGATAGTGTTTGGAGAAGAGCTATAAAGGGTAGCAGAGGAATTTGTGTGAAGAATAATGAAAGGATGCTGCCTGCATGTGTGGCTACAACCTACGGCTCTCACAGGAATGTGGGCACCTTGAGAAAAATATTTTGGTTAGGGCAGTTAATTACTGCTATGTAATTTGACAAAAAAAGACTGAATTAAGTCACTGGAAATTGGACAGATATATAGGCAGCCTTAAGACACAAGCCACGCTTATGGAAACTTTTTTTTTTTTTTTTGGAAGCAGATCACCCACCTGCCTCTTCCTTATGAAATGAGAGATCTTAAAGATCACTGAAGAGGAGGGAATCAAGAGCAACACATTTGTTAGCAAGTCATAAATTTGCAGGGAGAAAGCGAGGGGAGCAGAAAAAGAATGAACTTGAATTTCACAAGGGCGAGAGGCACTCTCGAGCCCAGGCAGTTGCTCTGCTCATGGCAGAGAGCCACCAACTGGGAGATGCAAAGTAGCAGAGCAGCATCTGACAATGAAGTTCACAAGCCGTTAACCAGCAATGTAAAGAGGTACTCGACAGGCTGCAAGTGAAACGACCTCCCAGGTTTAACACTTAGTCTTCTTAATATCCCAGAGATATTTCTGAAGAGAGTAATTGGCCAAAATGAAATGAACAATAAACCCTGTGATGCAAGTCAATGCTCCTGGGAACTTTTAATTTTTTTTCAGTTAAAATTCTCTGTATTACTGTTTCTCTGTGTAAAGCATGGATGAAAGATCCTGGGTGAGCCAAAGTCCTCTGCCCATCCTTAGAAGGCTGAAGTTAGAGGACGTTTCAAATCAAGGTTGTTTATCCTGATAAACATAAAATCTTCATCTGATCTGAAACAAAAGGTGTCCTTTCATGTTTGAGCCACTTAACTTTTTTTAAAACCACTTAAAATACTTCAGATTTGCATTTTTTTCTTTAAGATTTGACTTCTATTTTGAGCACATTAAAATTCTCCCCTCCACTCCTTTTTAGTCAAAACTCTTCACTGAATTCTTCTTCAGTTTATAAATAGTTTTGGTCCCTCTAAACCATCATTTTTATGACTTTCATATTTCTGGAAAAAAAGGCACTGCTATTATTAGTCATCTACAGCCTTCAAGACACTACCCAAAGTATTGTCAAACAACTTCTGTTCCACTATTACTGGGAGGACACCCTATTAAACGGATGTTTTTTTCTTTGACCAGTCGCTTCAGACAGGTTTCTCAACCCACAGTTGTGTAATCAGTTAGCAAATTATTTTGAGGTTGAAAAATACCCTCAGAGAAAATTTCCAGTTTGTTCTCACATGGCTGTGTGCTCCCTTTGATTGAGCCCAAGCCATCACGTTCAGGTTCACCAAGAATGACCCATGTCCATAGGATGGGGAATACACGTGAGATCCCACCCTAATGGACAGGAGCAGTGCATTGGGTGTATTAAGTCGGGAAAAAGCTATGTACTTGATGCTACAAAATAACATAAGAAATTAAGTGTTTTGGATACAAATGTGTGTTTATGGGGAGGAAGCTGTTTGTAAATAACTGTAACTCCCCATCACTTTCTAGATATATCTGTGCATAATGTCTGGCTGGTGCTTCCCTTTAGCTCCACTTTCCCACTCTTGCCACAGCTGAGATATAATTACAACCTGTGTTACCTGTACTAAAGTCATGTTTAGAGTATAATTTTTAGCACATCCAAGATCTAAATGAAAGCTCTCCCTGGCAATGAGTGGTAGAAGAAAAGGTAATAGAAAACAAATGTTACCTAGCAAGCCAGTTGAATAACTTAAAATCTGGACTTCCTTGTGAGATAAAAATATGGGGCTACACCTCTTCCCTTCCTCATGAACACTCTGCTTTGCTGGTGAAAAGATACCTCCTTAAGCTTTTTACCTGGTGAAATCACCTAACCTATCATTTTCAGCCATGGAATTTTTCTGCTCACACATGCTGTCAGTTGTTCTGTAGGGTTGTTTCTCATGCAAACCAAAATAGTTCCTGATTTAAAATGTTCCTCAACCTGACTGTTCACATGATAAATGACATAATGGAGTCGCATTCGTTAGCACCAGAAACAAACTCCAAAATAGAAGCAGACAATTACTAAACAAACATTCTGTAATTATCTTTTCTTTCCTGACCAGCTGAACGATGAAGAAAGCAGCAATGTGTGGAGCTCATGATTAGAGCTGGTCATTTAGGCAAGAAAAAATATCGGACTCTAGTGTATTTCATCAATCAGAATGTGGAGGGAGCTGGTTACAGCTGATGGAACCAATATTGTGGTGGATGTTGATCGTTTTCCCAGTGTTGACTCCCACTTACTTCCCTTTTTATATTTTTAATCTGTCTCCTAAATCACTTCACGCAGCTGTGTCTGGCTTATTTTCTTCTGTCTTGCATTAATAATTAATTCCATTGCTCTTGGTATGCCCTTGACCTTCAGCCATTTCCAACACCTTGATATAAATCTTTAGATGTATCACACCATATATTCCATTATACATGTTTGAATACTACATGGAGGTGTTCACAAGCAGGCATGTCCTCATAAGAATTGTGAGAGTCTTTTGTAGACCTTTTTTAGTACTTCTCTGGAGCTCATTAGTCCATTATCTGGCAACGTAATAGTCTCATTCTGAGCCACACCATTATTTCAATTACAGAACCATCATAATTAGACTCTCTGCTCATTAGGACTTCATTGCTTCATCTGCATGGGAACCTGTATATATCTTAATTAAAAGAAGAAGAATTGCTTGTTGTTTAAACATGAGTTTAACCTTAAATACAATTCTACAAATTAAGGACAAGCTTAAGTGGTCTTTTACATATAGTGAGGATAACATTTATTGATTACTTGCCAAAGCAAAATAGGTATTCCCGACATTCAAGGCAAAACAGTTTACAGATGTTGCATCTGCTTGTGAATGAATTCATGTGGTTTGGACTCTGACTCTGGGTTAACACCTCTACTCTGTGTGTCTCAGGTCCAGTCCCAAGGGTTGTGGTTAACTTGGAAATGTTGATTGTGGGGCTATTTGTTGGGAATGCAAGGAAGGCTCAGGGGAGTTCCTGCTTGATATGCTGGTGGGTTCCTTCCACTGGCTGCTAAAGCCACATCTTGCCTGGTGGTAGAGGGGCAAAGAGTTTGGTTCCTTTCACATTAAATGTTAGGAAGAAATTCTTCCCTGTGAGTGTGGTGAGGCACTGTCATGGGTTGCCCAGAGAAGTTGTGGATGTCCCATTCCCAGAAGTGCTCAAGGCCAGACTGGATGGGGCTTTGAGCAACCTGGTCCAGTGAAGGGTGTCCCTGTACATAGCAAGGGGGTTGTAAGTAGTTGATCTTTATGGTCCCTTCCAACCCCAATCATTCTATGATTCTATAATTCTTGATATGTCATTCTGGTGAACATTTCATTTGTTGAATGAAGAATCAGTTTCTTTCAATGTGAAGCAAAAATTGTCACCAGGGAATATCCTGAAAGGAAGAGTCTGAAGTTTAGTCATTATTTGTTCAAAATATTCAGCATGTATTTACAAAGAACAAGGCACAACTCAACCACTGCAATGCAGGGTGATGTTTTGTTTTTCCCAAAAGTATTTATGACATATATTATCATTAGTTTAACTCCTGATGAACCCTAACAATGGAGAGTTTGGCACTGTGAAGTTTTGCGGGTCTGTGGAACAGAGTCAGAACAACCATGGCACAAGTCCTCTCTCAGACTTGTTCCCCATAGTGAAAATCCAAGCCCAGTAGATTGCTAGAGACCTGCCTAAAGCAGCAGTATGGGCACCCTGTATAGCAGAGCTGGTGAATCCTGCAGGCCTCCTATGGGCCTGCCTGCAGAGGAGGGGAGCTGCTGCAAGTCCCCAGGGAGCAGCTCTTCATTTTTCTCTCCCACTGTAGCCAGGTGTGCTTGTACTTCTGGAAGTAGCGAGGCAAGTCCTTTGCATTTCAGCTACATATCCAAAGGGCATGTGGTTTTGTTATTGCTGGTAGCATCTGTCATCTCTTCCTGAAACAACTCTCCAGGCGTGAGGTAGATAAAATTTGGTGGTACTATGGATAAAATCAACTACTGCTAGTCTCTGTAACAAAATAAGGAGCACTCCAGCCTTGCATTCAACAAGAGAAGGAAGGTTTAATATGCAAAGCAATAATTCACAAGGCATCTGTTCTCTTTCTTTTAACCCTTAAGATTAGCCTAGAGAAATGTGGAAGATCAGTCCTTTTCCTGTCCTGGTACAGTGCCTGGGGCTTTACCTGATAAAGTGCTACCAGGTAAAGACAGCTCTATCATATGTTGTTCTGTAACAAGGAGTGGATTAAAGATACAAGCAGAGCTACTTCATCACCCTGGCCTAATGATATTCAGTATATACAAGCGCTTTGAACCACTTGAATTCCAGAAGCAGGAGGAGCAATGATTGATTAAATCTTCCATGTTCAAGATCAGAAATAAAGTCAGAGGGATGCTGCAAAAGGGCAGGAAAAAGCAGAGAATATTGATTGCAAGTCACTTCAAATGTTAGGAAACATCTCATCCTCCCAAAGTCCAGGGAAAACATTTAATCTTTTAATAACTTTTTTTTAAAATCAGTCAATATCACCAAAATCATTCTTCTGGGAGACATTATTCTAGTCTTCCCTATTTTTATATGCTGAGCAGATTATGCAGTATCAGAGGAAATATTATTGCTCAAGGACTCGTGTCTTGTGGTTTGAAGATGCAACACACAAGTGGAAGTACTGGAACAGAAGTGGGACTGCCTGTGTCCAGCATCACCAGTGGTGAGAGCAGGGAATGGCAGGGCAAGCAGAGCTGCTGGCTCATGGGCCGCCTGCCCAGTTGGCAGACACAGGAGTTTGTCTGGGAAAACTGGGAATTTTTTGGCTTTGAAGATGAATCCAAAAAGTGTAATGATTGTTCTAAGCACTCTTAAAATCAAATTTGGGGAATTTTACCCTTTTCCCGGCTAGTACTCCCCACCCTTGTTTCACACTAATGCAATACAAACTCAGTTTTTTAGAAGACTCATTCAAGGACTGAATTGGCCAGGTCTTGAGAACAGCCTTATAGAATTATAACTTAAGAAACTGCAAATATGAAAATCAATCAGCTTTTTTCATTTCCTTAGTTTTTGAAAATATCTCTTTTGCTGATTGTTCAGACAAAATTATAGAGTATGGCCTGCATTAATTTGTTGGGGTTTTTCCAAAAAGTATTTATTGTCTTGATAAGAACAGAAAATTCTATCTATCTATGCAATCTATCTCTGCATACAAATTATTGTTTTTAGCTGTGATTTTCTAACTCCCAAGGGAATTAATGAGCAAAGAAGAGCTCTCAGTAATGCATGCATGTGCATATGACTGTATATAGATTTTATATTACTTATTTATTATTTATGTCACAGGAGCTTTTTCAAAACATCACTGTATATTTTGCTTTGAAAATATTGATCTAGAAGAATTACTGACTTGTCTCTCTGCCTTGTCCCTCTTAGTGCCAGCTCAGGTCCCTTTTTGTGACCCCACTGTGGGTTCAGTGCAATGCCTCAGCCTGTGCCATGCCTGGGCTGGAAGCTTGAGGGCCTGAATCATTCTTATGGTTCCACTTGCTGGTACATCTGAGACCTGCTGTATGGCACCAGGGAAGTCCCCAGCAGTGATGGTAGTGAGGAGAGACACTCTGAGAAACGTGGCATGCAGTGCATGGCCCCCGTGGAGCAGACCCTCCTGTGTGCTGCACTGCACCACGCTGCCCCAAGGAAAGCCTCCATCCCTCCCCAGTGAGCTGGGACCTGTGATTTCAGCATCCTGCTGGCAATGTCAGTCTTCTGAGGCAGAAAGACACAGCAGGCTCTTTTGATTAAAAATAGGTCAAGATTTAATTGAAATGAAGAAACATTTTTGGTTGTGCAGAAATTTGAACCAGCATTGAACTTTCCTTTTTTTTTCCCCCCGCATTTCATGCTCATTATTTGAAAGATGTGCAAAATTTCTGGATTTCTGGAGTCAGTGGTAATACGATAATGTGGTAATACAATAATGTAGTAAAGCTCTCCCCTTGCTGTCCTCTCCCCCAAAATCATTCCTGAAGTTTTAGGCATCATTTCACACATCACTAAGTAAACATCCCCCTTCCCATCACTGGCCTGATGGAGACTTAGTACATTAGTGTGTAAAGCAGAGCAATCATGATATGAAATGCAATACACGGGCAATTTCAGTATCCTTGAGGTATCTCTGCCAGGAGCACGGAAAGCAGTTCAATTTCAAGAGTAATGAGATTAATTTGCAAGTCACTTCTATTGAGCCTTTTGTGATTTTGCTGTTCTCTCCTACAGTTACAGGTCTTGACTAATAAACAGTGTTATTATATATAATAGAGAACATTTCCCTGTCTCAGAGTGCAGTGTGGTTAGAGAGGGCAGACTTCAGCTTGATTTTTGTAATATTTTCCAATTAGATGGCCAGACATCAGTGTTCAAAATTCCTGTTTGGTGGAGGTTTGCAATCATAGCTCCTTAGCAACTGAAGTAACATTAAATTAAACTGATAAATGATGCTCTAAAAAAAAATTAAGAACTTCAGCAGAGTGATTAATTTTTGATGCCCTTTTAGGAAAGATTTACAGGATGTGATGTGCATTTGCTATCTGCCAAGTGCAGTTCTTCATCACCTGAGTACACAAGCTTTGCGAAACAGTTTTCTGATGAAGTGTAGAGTAGATCGATTCACCCTTCCCAGCTGATGAGGAAAGACCTACCCCTGTGTTAAAATTTTTCCTTTCACCCTGGCTGCAGCCTTGGAGAGTCCTGGCCAGTGTGGGAGATGGCAAAGCTGTCACTTGAGGCACGGGCCAGCCACAGGCACCCTGGTTGCCCAGCTCTGATGTTATGGACCAACTCTCTCCAGCACCTCTTTCTACCATGCTGTGCCACTTCTCTTCATGTACAAGATACTGAACTTACAAACAAAAGAAAACCACAACTTCCACGCCCCAAACCTTGTTTGACCATTCCTCCTCTTTCCTTTCCTCCTTGGTTTTACTAAAACCACAGTTTTAATCCAGAACATGGAAGATGCTGAGACCAAGCCTATTCCTTTCTTGGTGACAAGAAAGAACCTGTTCCCTTCACTCAGAGGGACAGGCAGCATGTCCTGCCTCCTGCAAGCTAGTCCTTCATATAGGCTTTCATGTCAGACAATGCTGAGGTAGAACTATGAGGGGTGGAGGCATTAGGAATAAGGTTTGAAGTGAATCCTGTGCACAGTGAGGTGATGCTGTACCTATGATCCCAAGCTCACCCTGAGAGTCTGCCTTTACGTACTTGGAGAAAGGATTCAATGCTCAGGTCAAGGGAAGGCTGCAGGCACTTTTTCTTGACGGAGCTCCCCAGCCATTTCCATGTCTTTCCTCTGGACTATCCTGACATGTGCCACTGCCCTGCTGTGACTTCCAGCTCCTTCACAGTGAAGTCACTAGTAAAAGGCTACTTGTTTTATACCCTCCAGTTCTCTTTTCTTTTCCACTGATTGCTGTATATTGCAGGCAATCCTTCTGACATGTGCGTTTAATCAGTTTGTGACAGGAAGATGGGTCAATGGTTGAGCTCTGAATAAAGAGCAAGAGCCCAAAACTGGAAATAGGAATTGCTCTGCTGAGCACAATTCTGGTGCCCTGGCTCCCATTACAGACAGATGAAAGTAGGAGAGTAATTATGAATTATATTTCTTCTGCACCGTTGTTAGTGTGAATCTAGTTTATGCATCATAACAGAAAGGCTTTCCAAAAAATATTTCATTGTTCCGTAAATTCTCCTTTTCCATGACGATGTCCAATTTCTTTCTGAATTATGTTTGGCTCTTGCCCTCAATAATTTCCAGCAGCCTTGTATTTCATGAGGCATTTATACACTCACTCTAAAATCTTTTGATGGGCTTTAAAAGGTTGGATTAAAGGATTTGACACCCATGAACTACCTGCCAGTTGGCTGACAGTGCCTTCTAGCTTCACTCCCTCCTGTTGTTGCTACCAAGAAAATTCTTGCCCAGAGAATATTTCCAATTTGCCTTGACATTGGCAGTGATTCTCAAAGTATCTTCAGGCTCTTCATCTTTGAAGACTGAAACAACAATCCCAGGCTGGCCTCCATCAAATCAACAAATCTACTCCCATGGGATTGCACACTCTTGAGGTATGCCCCAGTCCTTTCCCCGGAAGCCAAAGACATCAGAGATGGAAGCAGAAACCTCCAGGTTAGTTATTCCATTTCCAGATGAACTAGTCCATTTTTAGGTTAAGTGGTCCAGAGAACACAGAGCTGTTCTCCACACAACATGTTCTCCACTCCCCACTTTAACAGGTTTTGTAGCAGGACTCATTCCTGCTTCTTATTCTGCAAGCATAACCCATAGACAAAGAACAAATCATTTGCTCCTAGTAGTCTTCTATTGCCTCTCAAGACAGTCCTCTGTGATCTTTCCCTGCTGTGAACAATGACTTACATTTTCCAGTGTCTGTGCAGAATAGTAGATGTCCATGAAGCCTATGCAGCCCAAACCTTCTTTCTGGTTTGAGAACAGTCTTTCTTGCATTATTTGCCCAACAGTCTGCAAAACACCAGACTGTGGGTCATCAGAGAGGTACAGAAAGCCCAGCTGACCCACTGATTTTAGTGGAGTGAATCTGTGTCAGTGCAATGTTCCTCCTGTTCTGTAGGAGTTTCAGAAAATGACATTAAAATATTCCTAGACCTCTTGTGAGCACCAAGAAAACTGGTGTTTTGTCATGGAGCACATAAGAATTTGTGGTTTCCTCTTACTTTTAATGTCACCACCCATGAATTCTGTTTATAAAGTTTTGGATATACCATTGTGTTTCCCTCGCTCCATGCTGTCCTCCAGCTCTTCAGGCAGAGAGCAGCTCTGTCACTGCTGGATGTGATGCTGAACCTTACCTTCCTTCAAGGAAGATGATTTCCAAGAAAGTTATTCTAGATTTATTGGATCAAGTCTTAAACCTCAAGAGGTAACTTGGGCTGTATTTTATATAGAAAACAGTTTTCCCTGCAGATGAAAACTTAGGGCAGAGTTTCTCTTATTTTATAGAGCTGCTTTGGCAACTGTCTATCTTGGGATTAATGGTGATGGGGTAATTTAGATTCTGTAGCAACTCAAGATAGATGGATTTACAGTTATCAATAAATCCACTTCCAGACATCTTTGCTTTAATTGAATTTAGTGCTATGGAAAAGATGATGAAGGAAAGCCCTTCTTCACCTGCCTTGAGAATAAAGGTCCAGCTGAGGCAGGACCAGCACATTTTGCCTTTATTGCCAGTGCAGGCAGTACCCACAGGTGGGATGGCAGAGGAATGCTGCCTGGATGTGCTGCCACAGCCTGTGCAGAGCAGGAGGGAGGTTGGCAGCCTTGTGGTGCCCATCCCAGGGCTTGAGCTGGATGGCAAAGACTTGTGAAGCCGATCAAGGGAAGCTTATAGACCACCTGACAAGTCTGTATTTGAAGTGTATTTGTTTGCATCACCTAATCTCCTAAAGAAACAGGGCAGCATGATCACATTACTAATGGACTGATGTCCATCCACCTCATTGCTCTGACTCCACAAATGCTGGCCATTTTTAGCCTGATTTGAATAATCACAAACAAACTCAAACCTAATCATTCCTACAAGTTTAAGAAAAAATAACTGTCAGGTAAAAAAGAGAGAACTGAAAATGCTTCCTTGAGGAGGAGGACACATCAAATACAATAACGTTAGGACAATATGAATTTGGGGCTGTCAAGCTGAGACATCAAGTGGGAAAGGGCCATCTCCATAACCAGGACCAGCTTCTCAGCTTTACCCAGTGCATCAGAAATGCCAGTCTCCTGCTGCCTCACTCAAAGCCTGGCCACCCTCTCATTTTTCTCACTGTGTTGGCAGGAGATTTGTGAGTACATCACCATGTGCCATTTCAAGCTTCATTTGAATAAGCGTCCCATATAATAGGCTTTTATAGCTCTCTTCTGTGAATTCTAAATTAACGCAACTAATTAAAATGTTCCAAAGTTTTATGTAAATAACTAATTAGCATTTGAGAAGGAATAGTAAATTCACAGATGGTCGTGCTCCACTCAGGGCCCACTCTGCACCAGTGTTGGGCCCTCGGTGTAACATCCTGCCTGGCAGGAGTGGACAGCCCAGGTTTCACCCCAAGGATGTCCCAGCACCATCCACCCTGCCTGCAGGCAGTGGGAACTCTGTGTCTGGTAGGATTAGGCCCATTCTTTATGTCCCTGACACTAGGGCTTGCAAGAATAGGGTGATCATGGGAGTGTGGATGAGAATATCAAGGCAGAAGAGATCTCTGCCCAGGAGATGAGGTGGGTGCCTGAGCTGTGATTTTCAGTGAATATCTTTTAGAAATGGAAGCTATTATACTTAACACAACATAGCTGAAACTTAGCACTCCTGGGTTCCAGCCCCAGCATTCCCACCAAGACCCTGGAAGTCTCTGTTCTGTCACACAAGCAATGTGTCCAAGCATCACAAGTGAGAATGAAGCTAAATATTTTCTTCTTCTCTCACAGTATTAGAGCTCATTGGTATCTGTAACACACTAGAGAGACTCAGGAGAGGTGGTACAGAAGTAATATCTTGTAAGAATGAGGAAGTTTAAAAAATTAGATCCACATCTAATATTGATTGCCATCCTGGTGGAAGTGAGAAGAGTGTCCCTTCTCTGACATCTAGACTCTCATATGTATCAGGAGGCTTACATTTATACAGCCCATTTAAGTGCTATTACAGTACAAAAAGGACCTCTGCAAAAACAAAGAAGGAATTGGTCAGTAGAAGGTTGTTTGCTCCAGAAGAGGGAGATTATCACTTCAGCTAATTAAGGGAGGAGGATCATTTTCCCTTCCAACTACCCTCAACTGTTTTAAGGGTAGTTCTGAGTGTTTGCACCTTTTCCTTCCAGAGCTGCAAAGACCTGTGGGAGATGGAGGGGGCATAAAAACCTGCTTCAAGATAGGATAAGGTTTTCTGATGAATTTGAGCAGGTTTCTAGGGAGGGGAGATGAGCTTGGGAAGATTCATATTGCTAGGACAATGCTGCTTGGCCAGAGGGAAATTGAAGGAGCAGAAGTAGGAGTCAGTGGGGAAATCAAAGTGTGATTTAAAAGAAAGAAGTGTGCGGTGCCTGGCTGTTTATGTTGAAACTATAAACAGGAGTGTGTTCTTCAGATATATTACTGGGGAAGATGTAAAAGTGGGAGATTAAGTAAAATGGTAAAGCTGTTGAGGGGGAGAAGAGGCTATGCTAAGCATTCCTCTTGCGTGGTCTTATTTGCAATCCCTGTCTGCCCTGGAAGCATCCCCCATACCTCTCTCTGTTTATATGTGCAGCAAACTCCTGCAGAGCAGGGGGAAGATGAAAGCTCTCCATCTGGTCTTCCAGACGTTGTTTCTCAGCCTGGCACCAACCTGGAGAGGAGGTGAGATGGGTGGCTGGAGGGCAGCCTGGCTGTGCTACAGGGCTCTGATGTGGAGGAAAAGCAAACCCAGAGGAGCCTCATTGTCTCATCTCTACCCTGATCCCAGGTTCGCTGCTGCAGCAGGCGCGGGGAGTACAAGGCAGATGGGTACACGTCGCACCCCAAGCATCAGCTCACCATGTTCCCAGGCAGAGCATTTGACTCTTTACCTGTCACAAGAGGAAAGCTGGAGAGCAGCTGGCTGATGCCATGTTTCTTGAATCCATAAGTGCTGATATCAGCCCTCACTAATTCTGGGCACACAGGTGTGTGGCTACAGCCAGTTCTGAACTGACTCTGCCTGCAAGAAATGAGGGTCTGAAATCACTTCCCTTCCCTGCATGGAGCCCAGATGGGCTGGGTGTGCTTGGCAGGGGACAGGCTGCAGCAATTCAAAATAATCCCAGAAAGGGCAACTGGCAAGAATACAAGATGCAAGGTAGAAGGTAATCAGTCAACTAGGGCAGGAGCCAATAGGTATTGGGATAATCTGAGGAAGCCTTAGGCTGAAACGTTATCAGAGGTCTTCACTGAAGGACACAGGATGGCCTTTGGTGCCTGGAGTCTGGGTGTTGCAGGAGGCACCAGGAGACATGTCCCTGTGCCCATGTGGTCCCTCTTGCAGAGTTAACCCCTGGAACAGAGGGTTTCTTGGTGCAGTAGCACATGAGCCAGCTGACATAACGACTGGCAGAGTGATTGTATTTCAGCACTCCTTGTTAAATGGTTCTGCCTGGAAAATTGACTTGAAAATATGTTTCAGGATGTGCCAGATAGCCTAATGTTAATTTCTCAGCCAAAACCTCCCATGTGGTGTCCAATGTGATATCAGTAACTCAAAAGCAGGGGAAAATGAAGCCTCTATCTGCTTTCAAGCAATTTATTCTCCTTTTGCCTTTATACATCCAGCAGCTAAGTAAATTACAGGGATTAAAATACTAAGGGCTTTTAATTTTCTTAACTGTAATTTCTTACTTCCTGGCAACAGAGTAACAAAAAAAATTATGAAAAAGTATTAAAAGCCAACTATAATTTCGAATGTTTAAAATACACATACAATTTTATCTGATTAAAGGTAAGAGGACCTGTTTGAGCACAAAGAAACAGCAGCAGGCTTCAGGGTCCGAGTAGTTGTAACCAGCTTCGATTTCACATTAGAAAACCAAAAGGGAAAAATTTCTGCTGATGATTACTTTGTATTTCTGGTATGCTTCATCTTTCTCTTTATTCAAGCTGCTTTTAATTTTATCAGCTTTATCCTTAGTTCTGCTTTTCTGTTCCTCAAGTCTCGAGGGTTATCCAGCCCTTTGAACTGATTTCTGACAAGCTCTGTGGGAGGTCTAGTGGTATATGGAGAGATTGTGAGATGAAAGGTTTCTTAAGCTCTTTTTTCAGGTGGGCTGTAATACACAGAAGTTCATGGGTATTTGGGAAGTGGTAGAGCTGCGGATTATCTCATGTCCTAGTGTCCAAGCCAGAAATAAGACAAGTCCAACTACCATTTATTTCTCAGATGCAGCAGATCTTAAAATGTAAATCTGAGATCTGGATTCTCCCATAAAACTAAACAACTGCTAGGCTTAGCCCAAATCCTGTTATTTAGGCACTTTTTTTTTTTTTAGGATCCATCTTAAGTTTAAAAAAAAACATCAAAAGGGAGGGGGTGGAATCCTTGCTTTCCTAAATTTTTCAGCTTTCCCCTGCCCCATCACACACAGCTGTCAGTAAAACACTGCACACTGATTTCTGTATTTAATGATGAGAGCAGAGTCAGTACCAGTCATCAGCATACACAACATGCTTGCTAGAAACGTGCTCTTCTCAAAGTTGCTGTGAATTCCAGAGCAAGAACGCTCCTGCCAAAATCCTTTTGTATAAGCTTAATATTTCAGTTGTTACAATATTTATTTCAAGTATTCATTATAGGGTTGGAACAGCAGTATTTGGATAATTCACAGCAATTTCTAACACATCAATGCACTTTATACTTTGGGTAGTTTTAAAGTTTTGACTTCCCATGAATGTATGAACACCTATGCATTGAAGAGTTTTCTGTAGTTCTCAGCTGAGGATATGCATGCACATATAGGAGAAATCTCTTTTACAAATGACTAACCTAAAGGAGATTCCTTTTTTAGCTTTCCAGAAAGCTAAACTTTCTGCCAGGCAAAGGGCTTCACTGACCCCATTCTCTGCTGGATTTTCCCTACTGATACACCAAAACAAACAGAAGGGCTCTCTGGACTATCCAGAGCTACAAGGTAACTGCAGTTGCATCAGACCTGAGGGGTGACCTCTGAAGCCTCCAAGCCTCGCTCCTGGGGAGGATGCAGCTGAACAATGTCCTCCTTGTTTGCATTCATTTAAATCAGTGCCTGAGTCTTTCCTTCCTCCTGTGCAGCACGTCCCCCGCACAGGCTCACAAAGGGCCGTATTTATCAGCGAGCAGCAACTGGTTATAATCCTTCTGAAAGACAACAGGCTGTGCCAGCTCTACCAAGGCTTGTTTTAAAGTGTTCATCCTTCCTCGCTCCCTCAAGCCTGGGGTATTGTTGGCTAACTCCTGTGCACATGGAGGGATCTGAGGGTCTAAGAACTGATGGCCGTGGTTCCATGAGGTGGGAAAGGGCTCCCTGGGTCAGCAAGTCCCACTGAAGTGGTTACATCTCCTGCGGAAGCTCGATGACTTGCATCCCAGGAGCCATTTGGTTTCATGCCCACACTCTTCCCACGGACAAGCTGCTGCTCAACCTCACTGCTCCGGATGGGGTGAACCTTCTTTGCATTTCCAGCCTCAATTTATTCATGGCTGGTTTGCTTCCATTTATTCCCATGCCAGCATTGGCCATTAGCTTAAATAGCTCTCCCCAGTGCTGGATTTAGTCATCTCAGTGTGTGTGCATGGGGAGCGAGCAGCTCCTTGTGGTTTTCCTTTAGTGAGGATGAGACCAAAGCTGCTTTAGTTCTCCTGTTGCAGAAAGGCAACACTCAGTTCTCAGTTCTCCATTACCCTGCTTTTCTCTTTGGCTAAACTGAGTTTACACGTCCTGAGTCTTTCCAGGACAGGCCTGAAGGGATGATGGCAGCCTGGCAGCATAGATGTCAAGGATGCAGGTGAGACAGCCATGGCAGCAAAGTTGAGTAGGGAGGGGAGAGATCCCAGTAGCCTTGAACTGGAGGAAGAATTCCTCCAGTGGTGGTGATGTGAAAACACTACAGCATAAAAAAGCCAACGTGCTTAGTTAACTCTTGTCGGTTGACCTTAATTTAGAGAGCAGGGACGCCCTCCTGTACCTTGTCTCCCCTCCACATCACATCTCTGCACATTCACCATTCTGTTCCATGTCCTTCCCTGTGTATGTCCCACCTCTCCTCCTACCACTCTCCTTGTTTGCCTTTGGAAAAAGCCTTTCACAGTCTCATTCTGGACTGTACTGGGAGGCTGGTCAGGGCTTAGCAAGGTGGTTGCTTTCCCCGAAAGTTGTCCCTAGCAGCCACCAAATGCTCTGAAGGCAGCTAGGGAAGAACTTAAAACAGGTTTAAACTGCTAGCTGTGCTTACAGGCTGCCAGGGGCTCTGTGTGGACTCCTGTTTGCCAGTAAATTGCCTCCCACTCTCACCAAAATCCAGAGGTTCCCTGAAACTTTGTCTCAATCTAAAAGCATGTCTGAAATTAATTGTATGACACTCAAGCAATTAAAGACCATCACTTCTAATGCACATAAATACAAGTTGGAGCTCAGTTCCTGAAATTCAGACCCTGAATCCCACCTTGACCCTGGCAGACTTGACAAGGTAAATCAGCTTCTCCAAATTCCTCCCGTGTCACAAGTTCTCATCCGATTTTGTGAAGCCTAGCAAGAGCCAGCCCCCCAGTGGAGGTGGTTTCTGTGATAACTCTAAAAGTCACCCTTTGGATGATCCTAGAACTGCACATCTTCCTCCCATTGAAAGGACTGGGCACATTAAGCAAAGAGATAATGGACAGTCATAAATTGCTCTATGTTGCAGTAGTCCCTGTTGCTGCCTGGGAGATGCATTTGTCACCTAGCAACGACATAAGGTGATGAGGAAATAACAGAATGTTAATCTAATGGCCACGAGTTAAAATCTATCAGGGAGCAGCCTCCCAGCTCCATAGATGATGTGGATATAAATGAGGAGGGAAAAGTTACCAAACTTTTCATCCAGTAGGTAGAGGAGGAGGGAACAGGCGCTACCTTTGTGTATATGTGCGTATATCTCCTCATGGGGGGCAGGAAAAAAAGCCTAGAAAAGAATTTCTCATATTGGAGCTAGCCCTTGGACACAGAGCTGCCCAGAAGGTGGGTCTCTCAGTTTTGCAAAATCCCAAAGGTAGTGGAGCCACAGCAGGAGGGGTCACAGCCCCCCTGTGCAGAGCTCCTCTGGGTTTTTGGTGTCTGGTCCTGACTGCCTTAGAGCAAGTGCTAGGGCTCTTTGTGTTATATATTCATGTATTCAAGCTGCTCAGCTGATCATGGACAGGGAGAGTTTTCCTGCTGAAGCAGCAGCTCTTTTCAATTTCAGGATCACGCCTGAAGCAAAAGACAGGGCTATTCATGGACCCCCTTTAAGCCAACTCTTGCCTCTTGGCATCATTACAGAAAATGTAGGGACAGGCTTCACAAATTGCCATCATAAATTGAAACCTCTGTATGGGACTAACCAGCAGAAAAAATCAAAGTTTGCCTCAAAGCCAGGAAGCTGAGCAGTGGCAGAATTCAATCCTTTCCTTTTTTTTTCTAGATATAGACCCAGAACAGATGCTATATGATATTTTTCAGTACCAGGAGCTCATTGATGTACCTGCCCCCCGAAATACTGGGGGTGATCCATTTGGTGGCTCTAAATTGGAAGTACCCTGGGTGATGATGCTAGGGAAGTAATTGTGAGAGGAAGAAATCTGAAATTAGTTCAATGATGGATGATCTCTTTGAAGCCTGAAATTGTAAGAGTCACACAGTTTCCAGCAAGGCTGTGCACATTTTTATACTGCAGGAGCTTTTTCTTTTAAGAAAACAGCTAAGAAATTGTTTTGGCAATTTACTGTTGAACAACACTGAAAAGGATTGGTCTGAAGCAAGACAGCATGTTCTGACCACTTATATTGCATAGCACATGCACTTAGCAAAATCATGAGAGATGCCTTCTCAGAGGGCATAGTTTCCGAGGCTCACCTTTCATTAGTTCTGAGCTGAAAGTAAACATTTGAGAACACCGGGGTTTGGCCTAGGTTTATGCAAAACCCAAACATTAAATAACAAACCTTGGTTGAGTATGTATATCACAGTTGGTTAGACTTCTTGACCTTTCAGCTGAAGCAAAGCCACAGAGGTACATCTCAAGAGCAGCTCGGCTTTGTCAATCATTACGGAAGTAATGGCATCACAACATAATGCTTAACTCTGGAGTGAGGATTAAACATATTCATGGCAACACCCTTTGTGTTAAATCTGGAAGAACTGTAGTTAATGGTGCATTTCAGCCACGGGCTGTAAACTCCTGTGACAACCTATTACTGACTGCTGAACAAACCAGGATTGTCCGTTCTGAGAGGATCAGAGCTCTGGTGCAAACCATCTTCTACCCCTGTTTAACCACATCACCTGGATGTATCTAGAGGAATCTAATCAGTCCTTATGAAAGGAACAATGCACAATGAAATGCTGTGTCCCTTCTGAGAATCACTGGGTATATGTGGGGTTTTTTTGGCTGCATTTTCCCAGCAAACCAAACTCCAGAAGCTGTATAATGGAGTTAGGGTGCTGGTGGTGATTGCCTCTGGCTAGGAAGGGTTTCCTTCACCCTTGGTGCACACTTGAGGTGGTAGGCACAGTGCATAGAACATGGTTGGAGGTAGCTTCCCTTTTTCTGTAATGCCAGTACTCCAGCTGAAGGTAGCATGAAATGAAAGTGTGGCCTCACGGTACGGACTCCAGTGACTCTTTATTTGTAGCAGGTCCTGTTAAATGCAGCCGTGGGTTAATATGGAACTAAGCTTCAGCAGCAGGAATTTGTGAACAGCTATGAAAATACCGAAACAACTGCAAGGTGCTGACCTTAAACTAGTGTTCCTTTAACTTCTAGTAGTTGTTTGTGTCCATGCAAACCCAACTCTCTGGCTAGCAGTAATTTCTGAAGCGCAGGAAGCCATTGGGTAACGTGTTCTCTGGCTGAAGGCACAACGTGCAGAGAAGTTTTAAAAGCACCAAATTACAGAGGGTAAAACACTGTTGCAAACAAAACTCTTCTAAAGTGTCTTGCACTAGTAATGCAGAGACCTGGAGCTTTGTGTTTCACTTCATGGATCATAGGAACTGGAGTTCTGTATTTAACCTTCTTCCAGGTAACCAAACCCTTCACTGGGACCCGGCTGATTTTAGGAATTTTCTGGGGGGAAGATTTCAGCTTTTATGGAATTTAGTCATCAGTCATTTTTACTTTTTTTTTGGTGAAGGTTTTTTTTGAGGACCTGATGAATGTGGGGAAGATTTAATGCTCATAACAGTTCCAATTAATGCAGAGAAAACATGACTGCCTCAATTCTTTATTCTGTCTACAGCTATTGAAATGGAAGAGCTTGGGGCTTCAGCAGCACGGGTGGGTGTTTGGCTGCTCTGACAGATTACTGCCTCAGAGCAGATGCACTTTGCTGCAGTTTAACTATGCTAAGGTGGCTCTGCTGAGGTAGTTTGAAGGATGATAAAAGAGAGTCCAAAGGATGTCATTCAGCCATGAAGAATACTCAGGGTATATGTAATCACAGCAACCACCTATTTGCTTTTGACCTGTTATTTTAATACTCAGTTGGAGCGCAAAAAAAAAAAAGAATTAAAATATTCTGCACCAGGGTGCATGTGTGACATGGCAAATTAGCTCAGTTTTAAAAGGACATGTCTAGAAGAGTTGAAGCTTCTGTCTTTTTCTCTATTCCTCATTTGTATTTCAGCCACTCATTAAATTTCATAGATAGCACTTTATATGAAAGACTTACTATACCTCAAGATCTCTGGTGAAACTAGGGATGGAAAGGTAGTTTGTGCACAGGATCAGACACATTATAGAGATTTGGGGAGGGATTTCTTGCTGTTTACAGTGGCACAAGCTTTGCATAACAAAGTGCCTCCAAAGAAGTCATGTTACTTAGAAATGTAAAATGAGATCTCTCAATTCTACATATTTGATACAAATTTATAATTCAGAACAGAGCATTTTAGTTGGACTCAAAGAAAGTCAGAAATCTCTACATGTTTTGGATATACACAGAGGGAAATCCAAACTAACGATTTACAAATTACATTCTAGCACTTTTTTCCAATAAATAAATAAATCTAAATTCTTCTATCTTGTTCATTCTACTTCCCAGTGTCATTGCAATTCTATACCTGATCTGAATTTTTAGTAATAACATTGGGCAACTATTATAACACACCTAACACAAGTCAGCCAAAAACTCTATTGAATTTGATTTAATTATACTGATGAGCCACTCTGGTTACTTTTTGCCCAGATGATCTGAAACTGAGGCTAAGATCAACAAGGCTTGCAAAAATAAACTTCCTTAAGCAGAGAGTAGAAAATATACCTGAAAAACAGGTTTCAGATCCACATATTTGCAATACCTGAAACTTGACTCTGGGAATGATGCACCACCACTACCTGAAAAGAGGAAAATGCTTGGTACAGCACATATCTGGTCAAAAGAGCTCCTATTTACGGATGCATTCACACACAATTAGCTGATGGAAAATGAACCACAGAGCAAGAATTTGGTTGTGGGACATTTTCAGCAGACATTTCTGAATAGCAAAGCCCAGTTCAGCAAACAGATCTCTGATTCCGGTGGGTGTTTCCCTGCTCTTGTCTTTCCCTCTTTCACATCAAAAGGAATGCTTTCTCCTTGGCCTAGCTTTCATCTGCAAACTACTGAATTTATTGAACTCTTGGTGAAGTTATCTGCTGGTTTTGATATGAGCTGGTTCAGAGTAGAGATCCACAGAGGCAAGAGCTCAGCCTTATGGTCCCTAGGGAGAGGTCTGGTTTTCAACCCTGCAGGACCAGCACCTGTATGGCTCTTCCTCTCGGACTTCCCACTCTAAGAACAGTGACTGTACTGGTAAATTGTAAAAAAACCAACACATATCTGCCCTCTGTGATTTACATGTGTGTTTTCAGTTAGCAGACTCTGAGTTGGACTGTGAGCTTGGCGAGAGGTGAGTGTGGCTTCATTCTCTCCCTCGTGGCTGCCTCCACCCTGGGCTCTTTCAGGGATGCTGTGCTCCTGCCTGGCACACCAGCACAGTAGAGGAATGAACGCTTCCAGGAAAGGGCCATTTAGAGTTTTTTCCCAAAGAGGAAATGGAGACTGGCAACCCTTTGGGTTTTCAGCAAAAACGCTGGTGGCGGGTGCCAGTGTTGAAAGGCAAACCAGTTGCACTCTGCTTCGTACATCATCTGCATCTGCTCCCATCTACATAGAGAAACTTTTAATAGGGCTCCCTTGATGGAGGAAAACTCTCAGTCTTCTACTTTCTGATGATGCTTTTCTTTGTGTTGGTAGACGTGTTGGAGTGGGTACAGTCCCCTCACACTGGACTGAAAGTCCCTTTTATCTTTCCCTTTTTAGGTGCACTGGACAGAACGATGAAAATTTTAGCAGCTGGTATATGTGGTAAGTTTCAGATCTACTTTAGAGGAAAAAAACTGACAAATAATATTCTTTGATGGATATACAGAGAGAAAGGCATTGAGAGAGACTGATAGCTAGAGAGCATTGCTCCTGGGCTGTCCCTGTGTTCTGTCTTTACAAACTAATGGGAATCATTTATCCATATCCTCCTCACTGTACGCTGACAACTGAGCTGGGAAAAAACGATGGATGATTTCAGGGAGAAATATTTGAATTTCCAGCCAGCACTTGTCGCTGAGCACTCAGGCCTGAGACATTGGTTTCTGGAGACTTTGATCATGTCCAGTATGCTGGTGGGGAAACAGCAACATTTAATGGCTATTTGCAAAAGATGTTAATGAATATGTTAATTTGAAGACATGCAGCCATCTGTCAGTGCTGTCTGCAGATGGTAATGGCACTGTTCCTCCCCTGCTGCCTCTGCCTTAGGTTCCTGATGTTGTTTTTCCTGGCCTTGCTCCTGTCCTGTGGGATCTGCTGCTGCCTGCAGTGCTGGCTGAAACAGTGGAGCTGCCTGTCCCGCCAACGCACCGTGGCTGTCTTCGCCCTCAGCAGCTCAGACACCTTTTGTGGTTAGTCCTGTCTCTGCCTGCTGCAAGGTCCTGCCAGCCATAGTGGGCTTCCTGTGGACCATCCATAACCCAGAAAGAGGTAGCCAGGCTTGAGTGGGAGCTGGGCTGTGTTTCTGGTGAACAGTGAGGTGCCCGGTTCAGGCATCCTGGGGGTGTGTTCAGACCATGGACTGGAGGGCTGAAGCCACATCCACTTTTCCCCAGTCGTACATTCAGTTGAACTTGGTGCCATCTCTGTGTGTCCATTATGTCCCAAAGGTGCTTGGCCAGGCTCACATTGGAGGTGTGTGGAACTTTCTCCTCAGTGCTGGGCGCTCAGTGGCCCAATATGCAGACACAGGCACTGGGGTCAAGCAGCCCTTTCCAGCATGTGTCCTGCATTTCTCACTCAGGCAAGACTTCACTGGCCTAACTTGAGCCACCCCAGTAGGCAGCTTAACTGGTTGATACACCCTGAGATCCGTCAAAAGTTTGTCTTGCTGGGTTTTGTTTTGGTAGCCACCCTAAGCATTCCCCCAGGAGCACCCAGCCTTCCAAGGACTGGGCTATAATAACTATGTGTAACACCTATAACTGACCTGGAATATGGTCAGCAGCACCATCAGGCTAGGCCAGACAACATTCCTCCAAGAAAAATTAATCTAGCCCTGTCATTAGCCTAAGCTCTTCCCAGAGAATGTATTGAATGTATTACCTGCTTTCTGGGTGGTCATGGGCAGTGTCTTCACAGGGAAGACCCACCCCAAACCCACCCATATGCCTCTGTCCTGACTTCTTGTATCTGGAGTTTGTGGTGAAAGGCTTTGTGATGCCATGCTTCAAAAATTACATCCATGCCTTTCTTGTTTCCAAGTGGTTTGGCAGCTCCTCCCGGGCTCACCTCTCTCACCCCCACACTTACTCTTCGTGCCTGTCTCCTGCATGGTTGTGACTTTGCTTTTTCCCCAGCGAGTGAAGCATCTCAGTGCCCATTCTCTGGATCTCTGAGCCCCTGCATGACTGCAGAGATGTCCTGCTCTTCTGCCCCACAGTTCAGCCTTGGGGGAACTGAGTTGCCTCCATCCTATGAGGATGTTATGGAGCAAAATAAGCTCTAGACACCACATGTTGGCTTCCAGTGATTCCACTTGACTCTTCAAAGGTCTTCCATCACGCTACGGGAGTGTGAGAGCAAATCAGCCCTTACCACAAGCTGGCCAAAAGACTGAAAAGCAGCACATATTTCATCTGAACCTAAAAGAGGAGACTAAATACAACAGAACAAATGCCAAAAGCATGTGTTGAATCTGTCACAGGAGCTCAGCTTGACATTTTGATGGCTCTGGATTTTAAGAAGCTTCCTCAAAGCCTATCTGTATTTGGAGTTTCTGTCTCAGCCTCCAGATTTATCTCTCTAAGGCTGCTAGAGCTGGTGTAGCCCCATGTGTTTTAGGACCGAATGTTGATAAATGACTTGCTAGTTACTTCTCAAACTTGGGCTGCCTCCTTCACTCGGTGTGGTGCCAAGAAACACCCTCTGGCAAAGTCATGTTGTTCTAATACATTGTAATGCAATCATGCCACTCTATGATGAAGGATTGTTTGCCACATTTAAAATATTTAGCACAGCATATCAGATTTGTCTAATGCAAAAGGCAAATTTATGGTCAGGGAAGAGAAAACAAGAAGCAGGGATTATGAGTAGCAGCAGTGGCAGGAGCTGGTTACAAAGCACAGAAAAAAAGTGAATTTGCTCATCTGAGCCTTTCTTAATTCCATTGTGACTGTCCTCAGCTACTCTTACCCTAGCACTGCAGACCAGCAGGCTTTGAATGGCCCAGGACACTCGTGGAATTTCCCCAAAGACATGAATTAGGGGCTTAGGTATTTAATACTTAGCTACAGAAATATATTAGGATAAAGGATGTCATTTTCTTTGAGGTGATCACTGCAGACAGAATGGAAAAATACTTTAAGTCATCCAGACTGCCTAATGCCCAAGCAGGATCAGTGCTACATAAGTCATTCCTAGGAGGTGTTAGCCTAACTAGTTCTCAAATTACTGAGGAAAGATGCCGAATTTCCCCCTTAGCCATATTCCAGATGAAAGCAAAGATTTCCTTTTGTTTGTCATGGGCAGGTCACTGAAGGCTGAATTCAGCCTACCTGACCTCTCTGCCTCTGGTCTCTCAGTGGCAAAGGCTGAGGGGCTGCAGTCAGACCTCTCTTGTTGCAAAAGGTAGATGTCACACCATGCACTGCATGTCCATGGAGCCATGAGCTCATGGTCAAATTGGGCAGCTGGGTCCATCATGGATTAGAACCCCAAAAGATTAATGGAAGCCCACAACCTGGCTCATGGAGCAGCTCCCTACCTGTAGAGCAAGGTTAGTACCACTTCCCGTGCTCAGAAAGAAAACTGGGAATATAAATCCACTAAGGGTTTTGAAGTGCTTACATATTCTCATATTGATTCTATATAAGAACATTTGCCAGATAAAGAATTACAGCATATTTTGAGAGAAAATTCCTTGCCAGCACCACTGCAAATTATCTCTCTAAAATCTTATTTTAGAAGCAGCTTTAATGTTTGACTCTTGTGTGAAAGGAAATAAATGTTGCTGTAGCCAAATGAATGTTTGTGCCAGTAGGCTAAAATATTACCACGTTTATTAATAAGGAAAATTAGTAAACACAGACTCAGCCAGGGGAGAAGTCAAGCAAATCCTGAGTGTCCTTTTCCTGGCTGAACTACTATGAATTGTAGGTAATCAGCACCTCTCAGGATCAGACCTTTTATATACATAACTACTTCCACTACTCAACCCCTTCAATTTATGCCCTGAAGCATGAGATTTGATTATGTTTGTCACTTCAGCTTGCATAGCCTGTTAGTGGGCATTAAATCAGCCATCACTTGCTTCCCACCTACACACTGCGCTTGCTTCAGTGACCCCTTCGTGGCAGTGAACTCCACAGGTTGTCTGCATTGTGTGCTGCATAAAACATTACCACCTCCTGCTTATTCATTGCTTGGCTCTAAATACATTGCTGCCTTTAATTTCATTGAATGTCACCTTCTAATCAGGTGGCTGGAGAGGCTAACAAGCAAGGACTGCTCTGGTTTCAATGCCTCCATCTCTCTGCATCCCTCCTTCGCCAGGACCAGTCATTCCCGAGGCCATAAATTCTTCCCCAGCCACCCAACAGAGGGCAAGCGAGGCTTTCAGCACACAGAAACATTTGTGGAAACAGGTTTGTTTCCCTGCTGCTGGTGTGCATTCAAGTGCATTCAGCTTCATGTTTGCGGTGCTTTAATTATTCACAAAAGGAATCAAATTATCCCATCAAAATTGTGACAAGTGGCTTGTAGTAAAGTGAGCTAGTGGCTGTCACAAAATCAGGCTCCATCTGGAGTTCCCAGCATGGGAGAACCTGTGTGCTGTGGTACCTGTGCAACATGACAGGAAGCCACGGGAGCTTCCAAAAACTGCTGAAGGCCAGGAGGCATCTGCAAAAAAGTGTAGGGTTGCTGTGGGGGAACACAAACTGACCTTGCTGCTGGCTTGGGGTGGGAAAGGAGACCGCCCCAAGAGAAGGGTAAGTGGACAGTGCCCTGGTCCTTGGCTTGATCACTGAAATGGAGAAGAGGATTGGCTCCTTCCTTCTACAAATGTATTTGGGGTGGCCCCACTGACCTACTGCTGCCTATGAAAGCTGCTTCCCCCAGCTTGCCCCTTTACCCACAAATGCTCCAGCAGAATGGACAAGGTTTCTCCAGACCTGTGTTCCCATTCTTACAAAAGCAGAGATTTTGCCTGGTAATTTATGTTTTATAAGCACTCAGACTTTAATGAGGGCAGTTAATGCAGTTTGGCTGATGTTTCCAGAATTGTGAGGAAGAATAGAGTCCACTTTGGAAAAGCACTTGTTCTGCTGCAACTCTCTGGCTGCCACTCACCCTCTGACTTATACTTCCTGCTGGCTTCAAGAAGAAATGGCAAAAGGCTTTAGAAAAAAGCAGAAAACAGTAGAAGGCAGATGTATTTGTGGAGGAGCTTGTTGTCACCAAGCCTTGTGAGGGGGAAATGGGAGCAGTACAGAGGCACTAATTGCTTGGTGACCATCTGGAAGCAAAAGACAAAGGGAACATGGTGAGGCACATGGCTGGACTTTCACCTCTACACATTAAGAGCTGAATAATAAAGTCATAAACTGGCTCTCAGGCAAAATAGAGCAAAACCAAAGCCAGCTGAGCCCTAACAGTGCATCAGTCTGGAATGCCAGGAGGATTGGACATGAAAGATGGGAAAATAATTGTTATGCTCATTAATCTACGGGGGTTTTTATTGTCATCTAAACATTCTGCATTATGGGTTAAAGACTTAAGCGCAGGGAGGATTAGGATGGGGCCGGGGACAGATGCCCGCCCTCTTCAGGTCACTAGATGGCACAATTCTGGTTTATTTCTTCCTCGCTCAAAGGCATCTTACAGTAGGGACCCAGAAGCTACTGGAAGAAAATTGTTCTCTGCTCCCTATAACAGCGGTTGAACAGAGTATTTCAGTCATTAATCACCTGCCCACAATATTTAACAGATGCAGAAGGGCAAACTGTGGGAGTCCAGCCCCAGCTGAGCGAGAAAACCTCACTTTCTTGGTGGAATTTTACTTTTCTCTCGTGAACACTTTACAAAATTACTTTAAGTATATGTATCTGAGCTGGAATAAAGTCAATGGCTGCAAAGAGCCGTTGCTATTGAAATAGAAATGAAAATGAAATAAAATTTAGCTATGTTAATTTAGCTATGTAAGTGTGACTTTGCAAAATGTAAAACTGCTTAAAAGTTTCTGCCCAAACTGTGGGCAATTAAGATAAAAATAGCTTAGGGAACCGGGAAGGCTTTTTAGCATGTAGAGAGGGGTGGGGAACCTGGAACTGTCTGAAATGATAAAACTTTATGTAACTACCCTGTAATGGTAGGAATAGGAGGTAAAACTAAGTGTCTATTTAGATAAGGCAGACTGCAAAAAGAGCGTGTGTATAGATAATTTTAAACTTGCTACTTTCAAACTGTATAAAAAGCTACGGTATTCATTTGCTCAGGGGAGTGCACTGGGAAGAACATCTGCCCCTTTCACATTCCCCGGCCGTAATAAAAGTGCTTTTCAGATTGTTCAAAGGTTTCTTTGAATCACTATAGGTGTGCACTGGCGTCCAAGGTCTGTACCTACCAGCAAAGGTCTGGACAGCCTCCAAAATCACTCCCCCTTACCCAAGAGCTGGTCCTGTTTGTGCTGCTGCCTTTTGTGTGTCCTTGCAGGAGACTGCTGATTTTCCTCACAGAAGTCAAAGCAGGTCACTTGGCAAAACACCTTTCTGGGCAAAACTTGGATGTGGGTTAGAAAGACAAGACACTCAAAGGCAACAACCTTTATTATATCTCACTGGTGTTACAATATGTAAGAAAAGCAGAATTCTGAAGTAACGTTCCTGTCTACTGAAAATAATTGTTCAAATCTACTGAATCCACACCAAAATCACATAACAATGTTTGTGAAGGGCAGGAAATTTTTATCTTGGGAAACATTCATGCAGCTGCAGTAGGAGACAGCCTAGTTCACAAGGTCACAATAAGAGTGAGCCCTAATTACTGCTAGGGTAATTAAAAGTCTTTATGAACAAGGTTGATCAAGGCAGTGAGAGGATGTAATGTTGCATGCAGAAAAGGACAGCCATTGCAGATGTCATTGTTTTATTACCTATCTCACTTGCCTGTATCAAAATGGGAAATCAATACCTATCTGTAAGGCATGAAATCAATGAAAAGCTTACCTACAACATTTCACCATTTTTCATAACCTGCAATCAGCTGGATCCCTGGCACACTGCACCAATCTGTGTGCTGTCAATGAAGAGGACAACAGGAAGCCCCAGTTCAAGGAGACACCATGGGGCAGGTACAGCAGGGAGGAAAGATGCGAGTTCCAGCTCTCAGCTAAGTCCCTGAGTTTCCCTATGCCCTGGGAAATGAAGACTGAGGTGCCCAAACACATAAAAATACTCCTTGGAAGTTAGTTAAAATCTGGAGAAACCTAAAAAGCTGTTGGAACTGAAGGATTAAATGTTGGGCCTCAGCTGAAAGTAACAATTGAGAAAAAAAAGCCTTGGTAAGTCATCAATGGTGATCAGGAAGGTAAAATCAGTCTATTGTTATTCCTAGTCAGCTACTGCTTGAATGAAATGTAAGTAGATATTAAGGAAATACCTTAATAACTGAGCTCATCTGATATGTCTTTAGCCTTAGGGACTGGTTGTGATTTTGAAAGAGAAAATAAGTCCTGTATTCTTTCTGGGAGGTTTCTTGTAATGAATAAACAACTAAACTAAAATGGATCTGCACTGTGACATGGTAATTAGCAAATGAGGAGTGAATCCTGCAGTCATGAAACCAGTGTCAGCATTAAATCAAATAGGGATTAACAATTAAATAACAACACCTGATCAAAACATCAGATAGATTGTCAGTGGAATTTGAATAATGAAGCAGTGCAGCACTGGACCAGTTGTTACAAAACATTAACCTGGCAAACCTAAGGGTTGCTGTGACCTCTTCCTAGTCCTCTTGTGCAGGTGATGGATTCTCAAAACCTATCATAGAGTTTGGCTAGAATAGAAGTATGGTTAAAAAATTAACTCTTATTCTACACAGATACTGAAGAAGAGAGGTTCACAAGTGTTTATGCAATATTCTTTTATGCAAGAATATTTGTATGTATATTCTTTGTATGCAAAGTGTATTTGAGGAGGATAGACCCTGAGTTAAGATAGTATTTGGGGTATGCATGTGCTCTATTTGTGTACCCCCAGAAGGAGCACAGGGCTGCAGGGACTAATGAGACAAGTCCTTTATATTCACCCCTGATCAAGGCATAGGCATTAGATCCCAAAGTGCCCACTGAGTCACTGCTTGGTGTGTCCCACACGTTGCAAATCACAAAATAGCTCCCACTACCTTAAATCAAGCTGAAGACCACTAGGATGAAGGCCCAAAATTCTCCTCAACTACTGAACAGGAGAAATCAATGGTCTGGGATCTGCAATTACATCTGCATTTATCCTTTGCTAAACAAGGAATAAGTCTTTGCAGCAAGAAATAATCTTCATGCTCAGAAAAAGCTATTGAAAACAGCAACAAGAGGCTGGAGGGTGTCCCCGAGTGTTTGTGGGGAGGAACAACGTGCTGGCTGTATAGGCTGGGGAGGTTTTGATTCAGAATTTTGGTCCAACTGATGAAGTCTTTGCTCAGCAGGTCCTACCCAGGAGCATGTGTGTGCTGCGTGAGTTGAGCTGAGGCTGCCTGTGGCACTGCGGCATCTCTCCTCCCTCAGGGAGGTTGAGGGAGCATTTGCCTCTCTGGGCAGGAGAGGGGATGTGGGCAGTGGAGCAGTCACTGAGCACAGCTCTGCCTTTAGGGTGTGTTCACCCTCCATCTCATTTCCAGTGTGTCCCTGAAGGAGCAGGGGAGCAGGGGCACAACTCAGGAACCAGACTCAAAAGTGTTCCCAGAGCTTCCTTGCCCCAGCAGAGCATATCAGCAGCGTCAGCTCTCCTGCCCCAAAACCCCACAGCAAACACACTTCTGATGTGACTGTGAAAAACTTTAAAAAAAAAAAAAAAGAACAACCAAGCTCTGGATGCAGTTAACAGGCAGAAATTCCTGTCACCTCCGATCTCTTTGTGCATTCTTGGTGAGATCCATGAATTCATCACATCACTCATAACTCATGTATTCCTTGTCTCTCAGAACCTTGTAAAAAAGCCTCCATCGCTTCCCCTACTGTGTTTACATCTGTTCAATACAGCTCATCTTTTGGCAACAACCTGCTTTCAGTTGGACTAACACAAACAACTGCCAACCCAAGCAGCATGAACTCTGTAGGCACAAACCTCCCTCTCCTGGGCAGCAGCGCTGCCACAAGGGCTCTTGCTGAGATGGCTGCATTATGGTCTGGGCCCTGTGGAGCTGCTTGAGCCTGCAGCAGAGCCATACAGACCTGCTGTTGTCCTGCCTGTTCCAGAGCCTGAGTACTTCTTGACTAGGAGTTGTGTCAGGACCGGGTTATGTTTTAACGATGCTGATCAGTTCTGTGCTGCAGCACAAGATGCTGCTTCCAGGATAATCCATCAGAGGACTCACCCCTTCATTTTCCATCGTAGGGGCTATCAGAGGTGATATCTGAGACATAGCCCACTCCATCCTCAGCCATCCCATCCCCCTCTGGCCCACATAACATAAGGTTTTACTTCATATTCTCTGGGAGAAGAAAATCCAGTCTCACCACCAAGTAGTCCGTGGAGGAAGCCTACCTCTGGTGGTGCCTGAGTACTCATGGCTGTGTGTACCCTGCTGAGACTCCACTGTTGTTTCTTCACTACCCCTGAGCAGACACACCTCTGTGCTGAGAGCCTTTTCTCAACCTCCAGTGCCTGTGACCTTATGATATGGTGCCCACAGTAGAAAGGACTGAATTTGAACAGTTCCTAACAACTCTAAGAAAGCCCTGTCTAAGCTTCTCTTTCTGTTGAAGGCATGGAAGAATTTTCACATTCATTCTTAGGGAACCTGTAAAACTATAATGGGTTTTTGTCACCCACCCTAATGAAGACCTGGCTGATGCTCCAGCCTCATCCAGCCTATGGCAGTATGGATTGCAGTAGGTCCTGAACTGGATTTAAATATCTTTTGATAGAAAGGGACAACAGATTTTACTATCATTTATCCTAGTTTCTAGCTAATATAGACATATTGTCATGCACAAGGTCAGATTTTGGATCTTCACTCTCTTTGTCCAAGCGATGTCTTTACTAAGCAGGATGAAGCCGGCAATTTCCAGATCTCGGTGAGTTTAGAGCATCTGTAATGTACATTTTAACACTGACTGAGAAGGATTCTATCCTGCAGGGAAGAATGCACCTGGATTTGCAGTGTTTTCTCAGTGCAGCAGTTCATGGACCAAAGAAAGGGTCAGATGCTTAATACAACTCTTATCTTCTGAAGAACTCTCCAGCTGCCTGTAAGAGAAGCAGACCCCCATGCTGGGTACACAGGGTCCAGATGTTGGTCAGACAGTCAGTCCCTCTTTTTGACAGTATTTTCTGCTTTGTACATTCTGTTGATATGTTTCCAGACATGAAAGAGATCCATCTCCCAGTCTGGGGCTCTTCATGCAGAACACTGTGGTCTGACTCGGGAACAGCTGATTTATCTCCTTGTACCAATAGTGTTGAGACAAATGCTGAAAGAGTTTGTGTTGGTTATTTCAGTCCATGCAAGCAGCCTCAGCACTCAAGAAAACAGGATTCCCTAAAGCAAGATCTTCTCAGAGACTACTTTCTTGAAGGAAGGCTTTTTTGAAGCTCTCATAATGCAAACATTGTAGCATACAGTAGATCCTTGAAATGTAACTACACCCGTATCACAACCACAAGAGCTTGGCGCTCTGTGCAATCCACTACAAATAAAAGCAGAATGCTTTCTGGAGCACCTACCTGCTCCTCACACTCTTGTGTCCACTGCATACATTTTGGCAGTGGCTGTTTGTGAGGATGGCAAATGCACATTTGTTACGATGGTCGCAGCTGAGGAATAGCCTTTCCTCAAGGAGTAAGCAGGATGGAATCTTCCAGAACTGGTCTCTGTGAGGCACAGGGAGAGAAATGGGAACTGCTCATGTGTGCTTGGTGACTTTCAGCTGCAAAGCTTCATAATGCAGAGGAAGTAGCACTCCAAGATGTGACACAATAACAACACATTTTATGTCATACTTACACCTCAGGTCCCACCTGAAGACCTCAGTTTGCTTTCTAGAGATGCCTAAGACTATTCTCATTTTACAGCCAAAAATATTGCTACTGGGGATGAACAACCACCCCAAAGGATGTCCCTGAAGGACTTTCCCCACCCTGTGCACCTGTAGCACACCCCAAGCAATGGCTCTTTCTCTGAACTGTGCTTCAGCCCTGCCATGGTTCCTCACCTCTGAAGAGATACATGCAGCAGGTGAGCAGGGACCCAGATAAGAAACAGCCGAGTGACCCCGCCATGCCGAGCCAGCACGACCAGCCAAACTTGTACTGAATGCCCAGAAACACGTTGTGGAAGACCAGAGAGGAGCGCTCCACGTAGACATCAACTGCGTACCACACTGAGCCCGTGATGCCTGGGAGACCTGCAGGACAGGAGCAAGGTGCCACACAGCTCTCAGGTGGACCACAGGAAGATCCCAAACAAAATCTGAAGCCATAACTATTGTCTGCAGGGTCAGACTTCAGGATGGAAAGACCTTCCATGGATGGCAGGTTCTGGCCCCCGTTCAGCCTCAGCCTTTGGCGGATTCCCCCTGGCTCCTGCTGATATCAGCCGCAGCGCTGTCAGGCAGAAGCTGCACCCCACAGCTTGGCACTGCACACACCACCAGCATCGGCTGGCAGCACTCAGCTTTCCGCAGTAAAAGGCAGAAAGCTCCTCCCCTCTCAGTTTGTTTACCAACTTGTTGTAAAGTTGCTTCCAGAATTTAATTTTCTAATCTGTTTTGATTTTCAGAACTTTGATGCTGTTTGTCCCACAAACTTTGAGAATTGAATGGAAGATGTTTAAAAGAACCTCTCCAAGTGTTTTACATGCACTCCCAGTAGCCTGGGTGAGTTATGTATTAAATCTGCTCACACTGAACAGAGGTAGCTGCTCAATATTGGCATGAAGTCAAATGAAATTATTTGGTACCTAGTCAGATATTTAATTTTGTATTTAAAATTCTCCCACTAGCTGTAACAGCAAAGCATCTCAGCCAGTTGGGTATTTATCACCTAGGAAAGACAGACACGTTATTATCCTTTTATTAGAGATCAGCTGCAGAGATTTCAGGCTAAGTGACTTGCCCAAGGTCACACAATCTGTGGCAGAGCCAGGAACAGAACCAGGATGCCAGAAGTTTCTAGTCCTTCAGCAATTAGGTCTCTTTGCTTTATCAACAAGGCTGACTGCTTCACAGTAAATGGAAGTCAGTCAACTCAGAGCCAAGTCACCTGGTCAATACATGAACTGAAAGCAGATAAACTCAACTACGTGCTGTTAGGGGCAGGTGGTGAACAGAGGAAGTTATATTGCACAAATAAATCAAATAAAGATTCTTCCCCTGTGTTTACCATACAGAAAATCCCCAGCCTCTCTCCCTAAAATAAGAGAAGACTTTAGTGCTTTCCCACATTGCTAAAGGGTTTCCTGAAGAATGGGGGCTCAGCAGGGAATACCTGCAAGGAGCAACATAACTCCAGACACCAGGCAGATGCGCAGCTTGATGAGCGGCTCATCGGGAAGGAATTTCACGCAGTCCAATCCCAGCACAAGGAAGAGAAATCCAAATCCTGCCAGGATATCTGCTGTGATCATCATGGCTCGGGTCAGCACCAGCTTCACTGCAGGACAAAAGCAGAGCGTTCTAGTTCACAAGGAATGGAAATGTAAGGGGTAATGGGGTCAGATCCTATGACATTTTTTTCTGGGGTGAAGTTTTCTCCAGCTTCCCCTGGGAGTAATACCTCACTGAGAAAAGAAACGTGCCTCTAATTATCTGCCACTGCATAGAACAG
This sequence comes from Manacus vitellinus, assembly GCF_001715985.3. Lineage (NCBI taxonomy): Eukaryota > Metazoa > Chordata > Aves > Passeriformes > Pipridae > Manacus > Manacus vitellinus. Next base: position 4,947,011 of record NW_021940207.1, on the reverse strand, counting down.
ATACTCTTTTAGTCTACACTCAGGTGTCCCTACTACTTGTAGAAACATCTATGACTCTTACATACCAGGGTGCTCGGCATAGATGGAGTCGTACTCATCGCAAGTTTGGATCCCATCAAAAACATTCGTGACACATTCCCACCACAGGCCACGGCATTTTGTACTCACCTGTGGATTGAGAAGATAAAGTTTAAACATCCACCAACATAGCAGATGGTCAGCTTAGCCCTTCAACAGAAATCCTGGAGGTTACATCGATGGCAAACCAGAGTGTTTAGCTTGAAAAAGAGAGAAAGCAGCAGGATGGAGGACAAGGACAATGTTACAATATTTTCTGTGTACCTGATAATATTTTTACATTAGAGGAAAAGAAATTCAGACTAGACATTAGGGAAAAAAAACCAAAGCCTACCTATTGTTAAGAATAAAAATTCTGAAGAAAATTTCTGGGAAGAGCTGAGGGGCGGCTGACCAGGGAGACCTGAGAGCAGGCTTGATCTCTCCTTGCCAAATGCTTGTCTAGGCTGAGCTGGGCAGGGCTATGGACCAGATGACCTGAGACTTTGCTGTCCATGCTCCACTTACACCATCCTCCTGACAAGAAGGAGCAGCTCAGAGAGTAAGAGAGACGTGCAAAGTAGAGGTGTAGGTGTGAGCCCCTCTGCAGACACCTGTGCAGTGCTGCCTCTAAATGACTCAGCCACAAACACTGGCTGGAAAATGAGAGGCAGCCAGCGCTGATCCTGGCCCTGGGGCTCCAGGTGTGCTGCCAACTATGGGACCATGCGTGCCCAAGCCACAGTCATTGCTGAAACATCCAGACTGGGGCACACACTGTAGTAGTATCATGGCTAATCGTCTCCACTGTCCTGAAGCCGTAGATACCATTCCAAGCCCAGCCTTCCATAAATCACTTTAATATGGGAGGTATTTTCATTACCAATGCAAATATGGCAACAAGCACAACTAAAACATTCCTGGAATGGCTCATACAAGGAGTAGAGCTAGTGTTGGTGCAGCTTTGGACTCCAGCCTGCCCACTGCTGCCAGTGACACCCACTGCAGTTAATGGAAGGAGAAACTCTTCCATCAAATGAGTTTCATTCAGGCAAAGGGGACCAGGCTTGCTTAGATGATGCAAGATTAATTTTTCTTGCACTGTGTAAATCACAAAGCAGATAATAACATATCTCAACCACCTAATAAAGTCTTATTCAGGATGTATTGAAGTCTGTAGCCAGCCACAATATTTTGTCCACAATACAATGTCTGAGCCAAACAGTGCAGCTCCTCTGTGACACTGCCCTGTGGATCAAAGGCAAGTAAAAATTACTCACTACTTCAGACTGGCAAAAGAGATACGATTTATATCTGAATGAAAACAATCTACACGTTTTGTTTCATGAAGATAAAAAGCACTTAAAATTTCTGAGAATTTCAGGGCATATTTAATGAACAATCTCATAAAAAATGAGAATCAGTGGTAAAACAAACTGATTTCATTGTTTCTGTGTTTTTCAAGAGAACAGTGTCACATAAAACAATTTGCCATGTGCGCATTAGATGTGTTTTTACTGTGGCCCTCTTAATGCAGCTGCAGCTCCCCTCCTTTCTTAACTCACCACTGTTCAGGCTGTGCTTGAAATTTGCTTATTTTTATTAAACTACATTTTGTTCCACTTACATTTGTATCATTTCATGTTCCTCCCAAACCACCACAGGCTTATTCATACTACTCTGTATTCAGCTAATAATGTCAGTTACTTCCTTACTTGCTCGCATTAGTATTGTTTTTTAAATCTTACAAGCAGCATCTTCCTCTAAATTATTTATGAAGAGACTAACAGGATTCCAGGCTTTGTCAGCCTCCAAGCAAAACAGAGGTCTTAAGGCGCAACAATTATGATCATGGTCTAGCTTGTGAAATAACTCCCTTCCCAGACTAACAAAAACTTGATAAATGTTTTGCATTTCTTGGGATGTTTCAGTTGTCATCTACTCCTACTAGTGCTGATCATAGTCAAAGCAGGGATCAGCCCATCTCCATGCAGCCTGTGCACATCCAGGGATAAATGTCTCATTGCCTGGTGCAGGAGGGTTGGGAACAGATATTGGAGTGGCTACCCTGAGCCACCGCTTAGCTATTCTGCTTTCTGTTGTCTGCCTTGTAACCTCCTTGACCAACTCTTTCTCCCTTCTGTTTTGTGCACCTGGTTGTTGGTCCTCCTGGTCTTTAACCTGCCCCCAAACCACCCTTGGGCATCTGCCCTTGTGCTGACAGCACAAATCTTCAGGCACATGGGAACTCGCTGCTTGAAAGGGGAGGGGGATCGGGGATGGCTGGGGCATCATGCGGGGTTATGGATTTCTCCATCCCACGTGCACCGTGCTGGTAGCACTAATTCCCCATCAACTCTCTCCCCCCATAGCAAATGTGTCCCAGCTTTCTTGGGCCCAGCCAAGGACTCCCCGAGCAGTTAAGCATCTCTGCCACACTCCTCATCTCCCACTTTGATTACGACACACGTTGCCACAACCTGCTTTCCCTAATGCAAGTATGCATGTAAAACATGAACTGCATAATGACTGTAATATATATAATTACATCCTATTCATAATGTATAATTAATATTAAAATAATTCTCATACAAATTAAAAAAAGGCCAGAACAAGCACACACTTCTCCTTCTGGGGAAAGTGGAGAAGACAAACATGCGAATGGTGTTAGTCACAGTGTTTTACCACACTGTTAAAAGGTGCCAACATATGATGATTACAAGCCCAGCTCGAGAGTAAAACAGGCAGTGTTTAACAGTAGTGGTAATATTTATAATCCACCTGCAACAGGGAGTGCTCCTTGGGAAGCAGATTATGGGCTTTTTCCAGTACAAACTGCTGCAAAAATTAACCCAGCCTTGTCTTGATACTTCACAAGGAGTCATAAGCTTAAATCACTTTCTGTGTGGCCATAACCTGTTGTTTCTGAAGGGGAGGTGAGAGGCTGTGAGAGCTGAGCTCTGGCCAGGGCCCCTGAAGCCCCTCTGGAAGTGGCTGCTCCTGGTGCTCCCTGGCCTCTTCCTCCTGGGCTGCTCCTCTCCAGTGGGACCACAGTGAGGGCTTCATCCTCCCCATTTGCTGGGGGCCAGGGTCAAAACCAAGCAACCAGACAAGAACCAGTAGCTACACCTGCTGCAGGACGGAGTTCCCTTCTCCTGGAGTCAAAGTTGCCTGACTGACCCTTTTTCCAGCAGAAAAGAAGAGCCATTGTGGACCCCACGACCTTTCTGGCCATGGACAGTCCACCTGCATTTCCCTGTTTAGAGAGGCAGTGAGTCATTAGGGTCATTAAGATCAGTGGTCAGGTATTAAGGCTGGGGGCATTTTGCTCCATTATTTAGTATTCACACTCAGAGCAGGAATGTGAGAATAGTGGCTGCTAATAACCAAACTGGGTGTTAATGGAGCAGTTTGGACAGCCCATCAGCAGGTGCCTTTGTGCCAAGAAGACAAGGTTACACAGCCTCAGGGTAATGGACTGGTTCTTTCCTGGACTCATTTTGCTCAGGAGACGGGTTTTCCTCTTCTGATTTTCCTCACAATCAGATTCACTTGGCTTTTCTGATTGTACTGATATCTTCATCTGACTACAAACAATTCACATCTTCCTGAAAGAAATCTGAAATAGCTCCCAAATGAAAAGTGAAATCCCATCCAGCATCACTGGGTGCATACTATTTTCCCTGGAAAAAGCTCACTGAGCAGACATGTTGACCATCAGCAATTGCACTTCATTGGATCTGTGACCACCACCTCAGCATCTACAACCACCTTTCAGGGTAGGACTGACACTCAGATTATCAAGATTTCTTGTGGCATAGAGGAAAAAAAAAGTATTTGTCTCATAATCAGTTTTATCCTTCTTTCTTCAGATAATTCACCACTTCACGTGATGCATCTAAATGCTGCATTGCAATCACTGAGTGCAGAGGAGCTCTTCTGGTTTCCTATGCTGAACAGCAGAAAGAAAGTTTCTTCCTGATATATTCAGCCAAACTTTCTGTCTTGGAAGGTGTTTCACCTCCACTGCATAAGGTATCCAGTTTGCCAGAGAGCAGATTCCCACACTGTGGATATGCAGCCCTTAAATGTGCACAAATAGATGGCTATGCTGGGAAGAAAATTACAAATTTGCAGTAGTGAGTGCTGCAGAAACAGTGATGATTTGGGGCCTGGAGTCTTTGGGGCACACCTTGCATGTAAGGAGCAATCTTCTCCCTTACGTGCAATTTACTTTTGCCAATACCTTTCTTTAAAATGAGAGTGCTACTGTCTGCACAAGTTCAAGAAGATATTGAGTCCCCATGGCCCCCTCAAATTTCTGCTAGCCCTGTAACTCAATGGCTGTTAAGAAAAAGACAAAGAGCACAGTTGTACATGGTGGATGTTTCTACCAGGAAATCTGACCTACGGAAAGAGAAACACCTCCAAAATATCCATGCAGGCTGGAGACACAGAATAACTGTACTCAAGTTCATGCACATATAAAACTAGAGCCTGTAGAACTTTCCTGAACTTACTAAATGAGAGCAGAGTCTGGATAATAAAGCCTGCCAAAGAGAACTAAACAAAATACCACTTTTCTCCTGCTCTTGCCACAGTAATTAATTTCATTTTCATCCATTTTCATCCAGTACAAGAGGGAAAAAGTATATGAGAGTGGAGCAATGACACCAGGAACCAAACTCTCCCTAGGACATGTTGGTTTTGGTGATCAGGCTCTCCTCACCCCAATCTTACCTCCAGGGAGTCATCAGCATTCACCATCCAGCAGTCTGTCCAGGTAGATGTTATCAAAAACCCAGCAGAGAAAAAAGCAAAAAAGCAGCCCACATACTGGAGGAAAAACCTCATGCCAGCAGGTGCTCAGCACATCCAGGGGAGTGAGAACAGCAGTGCCCAGCCTCGTTCTTAAAGCTGAGGTAGAGACAGAGCCTCAGTGTCCCAGGTCACCACCACCCTCTCCCAGTGAGCACGAGCAGCAGGGCCTCCTCACTTGTGCAGATGCCATCTGTTAGTGATGGCTGTAGGGGCAGCGCTCTCCTGCCACGGGGTCAGGAGGAGGGTGAGTGCGCCCACAGGAGCTGCTGCAGCCAATCCGCCCTGCACAGTTACAGCTCTTGTCATGCCTGACTGAAGAGAAATGGGCTTGTGCAGAAGTGACATGCAGGTAAATGGAGTCCTTGGCTTGCAGGGAAAGCAGGTATCATGGCAGGTTTTGTCAAAGTAGGAGTTAGAGAAGAGAATCAAAATTTGTTCTTCAGGGCGGAAGTTTTAAGCACTGCTTAGGGGCACACAGAAGAGCTCTCAGGTGCACACACATGTTTAGTTCTGTTCTTTGGTTCATGCCTTAGCAGGAAGCAACTATAAATTGTCTTGTTGTAGATCCCAGGTAGCTTGGTTACCATGCACTCTGATGCAGATCTAGTTCAATGCAGGAATGCTACTGGAGAGGGAAGGGAAAAGGTAGCGGTCATGGGCCTTCAGAGCCAATGCAAACCACCATCCCAGCTCAGATAGAGAGCTCTATGTTCTGCATTTGAGTCAAATCTCAATACTTCTCATGCCCTGGGCTTCAGTTTGTTCATAGCATGAGTACAGCTCCCATGTGGAAATCTTGAAGTTTTCAATCCAGTGGAGGATTTTGGTTTGTTGGATTTGTCCCTGCTTGCTTACTGTGATTGCAACCTTCCTGTTCCCCTGAGGGATTCCCTGGATGATCAGGGATCACACAAGCTGCCAGGAGCAGAAGGTCGGGGCTCTGTAAGGAGTTTCTCTATGTCTCCTCTCTCGCAGTGCTAAGAAGCCTATCAGGACTCCAAGAGCACCTTTCAGGAATACCAAGGGAGAACGGGACTAGAAATTCCTCCCACCCCAAAGGTACAAATGCACAGAAATCATCGCATCCTCAATGATCTTTATTTTTTAATATAAAGAGAAGCAGCAAAAGACTGCCTTGAGTGGGCAAATCTTCAACACAGGGCAGAGGAGCAGATTCTTGCTCTGCTTTCAGCTCTGCTTAGAATCGCTTATCCAAGCTGACCGTGTCTGTCATCTCAGCTTTCACCTCCAGATGGAGCCAAGCGGTACCTTTACAGAACTGCTCAAAGCTTTCTCTTCTCCAGGATTTTCCTCCAAATACTGTAGCAATGAGTTTATTATTCCTACAATATGTAACCCATATAATTCCTGTCATAACCTCGTGAGGCAGTTTTACTGTCAGAGAGAACAATTTTTACCTTTGATCCCAGGCTCACTCCATTCCTCAGAGGTCACACCATGGAATAGGTCCTCAGAACGTGTTTTGGGAGATTTAAGTGGAGAATAAAAGTCCCAGGTCATAAAGCCAGGGCATGCAGGAGACTCTGCTGCTTTAGCTTTCTGCTTTCTGTTTCCTAATACCATTTGTAGAAACTGCTTGTCTTGATATTACTATGTGTGTATGATGCTTTCCACTGAGATTTCTGGTATCCAAATGTCTGTATAGGTCAAATAAACCTTCATGATTTTTACTTCATGGCTTTCTGTGACAAGGATAGGTTTGTGTCTTTAACAGTTCTGACCCACGGGGACACAGCAGCAGCCACACAGGTCCCATAAAGGATAATGGGTTTCATTAGACACATTAAATAGATTGCATTTATATGAGACAAGCATTGACAATATACATCATCTTCCTATACTTGTCTTGCACTGTATTCATTACCTTGTGTCTGCACCCAGTTTTAAAAGGTATTCTAGTGGCAACTCAGAAAAAGTGAGCTCAGAAAAGGCCTGAAAAATCTGAGAGAGCCTTCTCACAATCAGAATTAGAGGTGGCAAGACCTGAGTTTGACATTAGCAAAGCCTGGATTAGCCAAGAAATGTATTATAGCCATATGACTCTCCCTGCCTTCTCATTCTGTCCTGTACCCAAATACAACCCTCTTTCAGAGAGGATAAGCCCAGCTGGAAAGAAAGGGGTCATTTTTCCTTACTTGGTATATGCTGAAAATGTCTCAATAAAAGCCTGACAGAGGTGGAAAGTGAAAATCTCCCAGAGAAGGAGTAGGACCATAGCCAGAGAGGTGTTTCTAAGATTTTGTGATGGGCACATCATAATCTGCTCTTCCAGTTTAGCCCATCAAATGTCCATCCATGTCAGACCAAGCAGCAAACTCCACTAAGGGATGAAGGCAGCTTGTGAGGTACGAGTGCTGCATGTGCCTTGCTTCATCTCTCCATAGCTGTCATGGCAAAGTCTTGTTTATTTTCCATATGCCCAGCAATTTGTGTTGCTGTACCAGCTCCAGCCACTTCCCTGTGTTCATCTTCCCTGCAGGGCAGGGCAGGAGAGCGACCCTTCCTAGAGCAGGATGCCGGTGCTTCCCTGACCATGAGTCACCAAGGACAGGAAGTGGCTCCAGCCATTTGCATCTAACTCAGGGCTCAGGAGCATCCTGGCCTCGGCAGCCGAGCAGGTCGGGATCCTCCAGTTTTCCCTGGTGTAAGACTGTTCCAGTGTGTGCAACACAATGCAGATGGTTTGTGATTTTTCACCTAACAGAGAGGCCAATCCAATATCTGGTCTTTCTTTAGGTCCAAACAGTTCCATGGAATCTGACAGAGTTACTGGAAAGAATACAATATTCTATATTAAGTGGAAACTGGCAAGGTGCATGTTTAATATTCTTCATTTTAAATAAGTCCGCATCTTCTTGAATCAAAGTCTGTTGCAGTTTGTCATCATAGTCTGCTTTCCTAACTTACATGACAGATGTCCCCTCAGCTTTAGAAAACAGCTCTCCCAAAATAACCTCCCAAGATGTCTTTGTGTAGCCTAAAACCTGGCTGACATGACTCAGTGCAGCTTTCCAATGGATTTGCAGGCTGTACTACATATGCTAACTGTACTTTGACACTAACAAAGCATTAGAGTATCCTAATACTTAACTGTCAGAGCTTGGCCTTGTCGAGCTTTTACTCTGCATGGCATTGATGCAGCAAAACTTTGCTAATATAACAGCCTTATCACCTTGACTACACACACCTCCAGCTCAGCAATGAATGCACTACGGGTCGATTGCTTTTATTACTCATTAACACAAGGTGGTCTGTGCTCTCCGTTAAAGCCAAGCCATTATGCTGGAGAGAGAGAAACTACTGCCAGTCTTGGGATGACTGGTTGTCATCTGTCTGCCTACATTCCATTCTTGCAGCAACACCCCAATGAGGTCGCAGTCCCGTGATCACAGAAGGGTTGTGTTATCCCTTTACTTCCATAGTGTCTAATATATAGTCTGGCAGAGGGCCTTGAGCAAGAAGGAAGTGGTGATGCTTTAATGCATGAAATACAGACCTCACTGCAAGCAGGCAAGCAGGCAGTGAGGTGACTCGTGTTCAGTGCCAGGGGCTTGTCCAGTGGGCATGGCTCAGGAGTCAGAGGTGACAGAGAGCTTTGGAAGGGGTTTCCCTAAAAGTTCTTCCTCTCCATGGCCTTGTCTGCCCAATCCTTCCTACTCCTCCCTCCTCGCTGTACCCTCTCCATTCTTCTGCTTCATATACCACCACCTGTGGCCTCTTAAGTGTCTTCATCTCCAGAGCAGTGCCCCTTGGACACGAGATGTGTACACACATGAATGACAGAGCAGTGTGTGTCAGCTGTAATGTACCACTTCAACCATGTTCGTACAGTCACAAACCCCTGGGATTTAGCTTGGTGTTAGCTCAGTAACCCCACGGAAAATATTAAGATTTCTGAGCAACCTGTGACTTCTCAAGCAGGTAATATATAGGATTAATAGAATATATGAAAGAAAAGGCATTTTCTAGTAGATATGATCTTAAAGGATTAAACTCTGTTTGTCTGTGTCTGTTTATACTATACACACAGGTATAATGCTTGTATGCAGCCCTTTAAAACAGCTTTTCTAATCACTCTAACAAACACAATAAAAGCTAAAATAAGCATTTCAATGCAGTCTTTTCAGGCTCTCAAAGTACTGCGTACTTTCTCTCAGTACAATAAATTTCGTTTTATGGCTACCTGTGAAATCCCACACCTGGGAAACACATAATCTCAACTGTGTATTACTAACCCCATTTTAGAGCTGGGGAAAACAAGGCCCTGACTAAGTGCCTTCAGATCGAGAGTGAGGAGTCACAGCACCGCTCCTCTTTAACACCGGGGCAGGACTCTCTGCCTGGGAGTGGCAAGATCCTTATCAGAGAAAACATGTGTGACCACTCGGGTTTCCTGAAAGCAGCCAGAGAATATACGATGCCGTCACTGCATACCAGCTCCACGGGGCGTGTACTGGCAGAGGATCTGGGTAGTGGATCAGACACACCTTTTCTCGGCATGTCCCTAGTTCCAGTGGACAGCCCTCATCCCTAAGCACCCCGGGGGCTGTTGATGTCCTGCCACGTCCCAGCGGCGTCATCCTCATCCAAGCGTGCATTTCCCCGTATGAGCTTGAACTTTCCCGTGCCCCGATGCAAACGTGATAAAATGCAAGTGAAGCACAAGATCCGCACCACTATTACCTGTCGTGCGGGAAGGGAAGGGAGAGCAGCGTGAACACTTAGCTCCTTCCAGAGTACCAGAGAAAAGCACAGGAAAAAAAGTCCCGTGGTGGGAGGGGTTTGTACTGCCTGTGCTGCGGCCGCTCCTCAGGACCTCGGCTCACCTCAGCTGAGAGGGACCATACGTGTGCTTCACCCTGCAGGGCCCTCCTGGCTGGAATCCACCTCCTCTTGTGACTCACTTCACAAGAAACATATGTTTCAGACCTCTGTGCCCCTCACTGCTACTCACCAACCTGCTTATCAGAGAGTGATGAAAGACCCTCCAAGAGACTCATCGAGGAGGGCATAAAAGTAACTACAGGGTTAGAAATGCACAGTCTGGTAACAGGATGTTTGATCTACTATGAAAAGCCAAGGAGGACAATAGGTGAGGCTCAGGGAAAAGAGTTGCTGCTGTGATTCACAGACCATGAGCACAGGACAGTTTTGAGACCTGGTTAGACGAGCTGGGGTCGGGTTTGCGTAGAGGATCTGCAAGGAGTTTCCCTGCAGAGCTCTCGAGCTGCAACTGCTAAAATCAGTCTGCCCACCTGCCTGTCCCTAGTTCCTCCCCACACACTGATTGTCCCCTTCTGTTCAATACTCAGCATCCAAAGTGCACATCAAACACTGCCCAGAGCTGATGCAGAGTGACCCCCAGGTCTGCCCCCCCGAGGCACTGTACCCTCTGTGCACAGATGGGCTCTGGCAAGGGGGAGAAGCCAACTGCAGACAAAGGCTCCTATAAGGCCACCCCCTCACTTCAGCACTCTCCTTGTACAGGTAGCTGACAGAGACGGGATGTTTTTGCCCCTGCTGCTGAACAAATTAGCATGAGCAGGGCCCCTCATGGTTCACATACACATTATCACTCTCTTCCTTCATCATGCAGGCAAGATGTGCTGTAGGCTGAAGGGCAAAAACACGGAGGAGGAGGAAAGAAGAAAGGAAAGGACAGCCTAGTCTTTGGCAGAATCACTAAGGAATGGGGAGACATGGACAGAGCTGCAGTCCTAGCCCTGGGACAGGAGACAACAGCGGATGATTCTAGTGATCATCTCACCCAAGGTATTTATACAGGGAATGTCTTCAGAGGCCTCCTCTTCTCTTCTCTCCCCTCCCCTCCTCTCCTCTCCTCTCTTCTCTCCCCTCCTCTCCCCTGCTCTCCTCTTCACCCTTCCCCTCCCCTGCCCCCCCCTCCCTGCCCCTCCCCTCCCCTCGCCCTCCCCTCCCCCTCCCGCTCTCCCTCTCCTCTCCTGTCTGGTCCTGTCCTGTCCCTCACATGGGAGCCTCTCTGTGCACGAGGAGAGGAAAACACAACATGTCCTTTCCCTCTTTCTCCTATTCTGTCTGTGTTCTGCCCTGGTGGCCCTGGTTCATGTAGGGTCCAGTTTCTGTTCTTTATGGAGATGTGCTCCTCTTCATCCAAGCTCTCCTATCATCCCTCTGCCTCCTTCTGGCTTAGGCTTCGTTTTCACCTTCTTTGTCAACAGCACAGGGTGTGGGCTCACCAGAATGCTCCCTAAACACTCATCAGCAAAGCTTCTGTGTACATCGGGCTTAAGGAGAAGTTTTCATGAGCAGAGAGACACAGCTGTGAGAGAAACACCCCCAGCGTCTGAACTGCAGCCAGATAACTGGGGTTTTAAACTCCCTCTGGGCATTGAAATATGACCTTGGATTGCCAATGTGTTCTCCCTGTCCTAATGATAAAGGGTGTGTTAGAAAGTCCCAGGAAAATCTCCTTCCCTCCTCGTCCTCTGCCTACTCACATGAGCATGCACAAGCTCTGCTTTCAGTGCAGATGGGTCTTTCACTTAGCAAAGGCTTTTCAAGAGTTTCATTCCCATATAGGCACTAGAGTAACTGGCCACATTTAATTACTTCTTTAAGTGCTTAACCCTGATCCAGCCATGTGTTTCACAGCAGCAGCTACTGAGTGCTTCAGAAATACCTGGCTCTGATTCTGGTGTCTTTAAGAGGACTGAAGCATATTGCCAATACTTACAAATCCCATCTTTCTGCTCCTCTCAGTTTCCAAAGACAATTCTGTGATGGAAGAGGGTTGTACAGAGTCAGCATGTCTGTGAGGATGCTGAGCAGTTGTTAATTGGTTCTGGTGTGTCATAAGATTTTCTACAGCACAGTAATCTTTGTATCTTGAATTGTTCCAACATCCAAGGATATCACAAATAGGTTTGGTCTTATTGATCCCCAGAGGAATTCCTAGCAACATGTGAAAGGGACTAAGTTCAGCAACCCAAAAAGACCTGAAACTTCATCTCCTAACCTTTACATTGCCCCTAACAGCCTGATCTAGAAATCTTACAAGAGTTTGTGGCGGAGCCTTTCTAGGAAGGACATTGGATCACTTTATTTTCCCAACACCAATTATCTGACATGTCATAAGGGCTTAGGAAATGGATAGATGTTGTGATCCAGGCACAGAAAGGTGAGACATAGCCATACCCTGGGATGAGAATCTTTGAGTAATTTCTAAAATGCTGAATACAACTTGGGCTTTTCCTTGACATGAAGGTTGCCCCAAAACCAGACTCACAGGTACTTGATCTTGATGGCTCACTTGCTTGGTGGTTGAGCAATGTCAATGGTGGTAACTCTGACTTCACAGAGGTAACTCTGTCTTCAGTACTGTCTGAACATCAGTTCCTGCGGAGGACTTCAGATCTAGTCATAAGGAATTCTTCCTTCTCCTATCTCTTTGTAATATCAATCCATTGCCCTCTCCTTCCTTCACGTGATTTCAGGAAGAACAACATGAGGTTATTCCAAAGAGAAAAATTTTTCAGTGGTGATTCTGCAGATGATCAGATTCTTGTCAGTCTTGGGAATTTCATTCCATAACTAGGTCATGAAGCTTATAAATGAGCACAGCCACCAGCTACCACCGAGTTTCTGGTGGACATTTGGTGAGATTTGGGTAGAAATGTGATTCTTGCTGTAACTGATCCTGGAGGATCAGGACCAAGACCTTGGAGGCATCAGGAACATGGTGAGAGCAAACAGGATGGGTGCATGCCAAGGGTTAGGTCTTCACAGAGCCCATTTCCCGAAGGATCTGAGAGATGTTTTTCTGACTGCACTTAGAAAACTCTTCCAGGGATAGTACTAGGGATGAATTTTATCTTGTCAGGACCTTGGTGCACCTCTCTCATGGCTTATGCACTTGAGTATGACACTCACACATGTATGGATCTGCCTCTCTCTCAGTCAGGCCTGGGTCTCACTTATTCTCACTGCTCCCCCTCTCCTGCCCTGAGACTCTGACAGCAGGAGCTGCTGTGTTCCATGTTATCCTAGTGGCCACACTTTGTGGTTGGCCCTTCCAACAAGGCACACTCTTCACCTGCCACTTCACTGCTGAACCTCTTCCTTAGATGCCTCACCACACCTGTCCCATCATCTGAAACCATGATTAGTTTCATACATTTTGAACATGACATTTGTTGATATGATGTAGCACTACCTTCTATCTACAGCATATAGTAACTCCCTGCTTTTCCCACCATTACCTCTCTAGTACTATGAAACTCATTGTTTCCAGTACTTTGATTGTGTCTGACTTTTGTTTTCTATCTGGCCTCTGGTACAGAATGTCCAGTGAAAGAACAATACTAAAATAGAAAAATTGAAAACAAAATAAATCCTACCATGCAGGTCAAATTTCGTGGCCTTTAAGGGATGGGTTTCATACCATGGAATCTCTGTCAGAGCTTCCAGTATCACTTTGGGAAACAATATGTGAGCAGTCAAGTGCAGGACCACCTTTATTTCTCAGCAGCTCACTGCCTTGCACAGGCAAGCCTGGCGATCTGTGAGCTGTGGGTAATGACACACACAGCACAGCTTTACACATGCCAAAACCATTTATTTACAGACGAGAAAGATTTCAGTGTTCTGGGGCATTCTGAAGCACAGTCTTGGGCCTCGCAGTCATTTGTGGGTAGCTGACTCAGGAGAGGAGAAAAAACAAAGGGAACAGGTGAAAAATGAGAAGTCGGAGAGGAGACTCGATCCCTTTCGGAGCCCTCAGCAGAGGGTGGTTTGGAGGAGAAGTCAGAAGTTCAGCCAGCCTCACACAACTTCAGTGTGTTATATATAAGCACATTTTAACTACAGCCAGATGAAATCCATCATGTCAAGAGTAGAATGAAATTACTCCCAAAACTGTAACTTTATTACAGACAGTGGGGAAATGTGAATGTTTGAATGACTGCAAGAAGAGGGTTGATAATTAGCTTGGTTTATCTCCAGCAGATTAGAAATTCCAGGTCATGTCTGCTGACCAAACACAAAGAGGTTTGTGCTGTTTCTGTCCCACAACATTTGAGAAGGAATAATTCATACAGCCCATTTAAAATCATACTCTCAGAATATATTTACTGTGTGTAGTCAGTATCAAATAAGTCCTGTCGGTCCCTCTAACTGATGCTGCCTCCATAAACCACAAATTTCAATAACAAAGAGGAAATCTAAGCTTTCCTCCTGGAAATGGAGATTTCAATTCAGCTGTGCAGGTAAAAGCTCTGGTTTTGGTGTTGTTCACTGTCCTGTGGTCTTTTAGGAAATAAGAGTAATTTGAAGGAGGTCTTCTGCAACAAGCTTTTTTTAAAACTTTTTACTGAGTGGCAGCCCTGCAGTAGGGAGCAGCAGATGAAGGGCTAAGCTTTCTTTGTGTTGCTGTGCTCTGCAGCCTTGCAAGCTGTGATCTTTGGCTGCCTCAGCTGCTACCATGGTCAAACACAATGTCTGCCCCTCACTGCAGACTGGGCTGGACACAATCCTGACTAATCCCAGGGAAGATTTGCAGCAGTCTTAGATCCTCCTGACATCTGGGCAAAGACATGTGGGTGCTGCCTGCAAAACTGCTTGGAGCAGGGGTGTTTTACCTGGATGGAGTAAGTGGGAGAGAGAGAAGAAAAAGCAGCCTGCAGATAAACAAGAAAGTCTTTTTAAGTTTTTTCTAGACAAGGTAAACTAGAGCTAAATGCATGCTGTCCCACCAGTCTGCCCTTTTCCTTTAGAACCTTTGGGACATCAAGTGAAACACCAAGCCATAGGGTTCAAAAGAAACCAAATGTTGTACTTTCTTGTAAAGCACAGAGTAAACCTGCAAAACTCCTCACTACAGAATGCTACAGGTGCCAGAAGTTTCAAAAAACAAACAGCTGAATTTACGAAAAAATAATTGAGTGTGAAAAATTAAAGTTGAAAGTACTGGTACTGGCTCAGGATATATTCAGACATGGATCACATTTTGGGGAAGGGTCACTATGTGCTTGTGTTATTCCTTGGCTCTATGACTGGCTGCCACCAGGAACAGTGGGCTGAGGTGATGTTGTCTGGCCATTCCCATTTTCTCATCCCATTGAAATCTTGTGCCTTCACTCTGAAACCAGGAAAATGCAGCTGTGCCTGCTCTGTGCACCTGCCCACACTTACAATAACTTAGAACTAGATTTTTCTCCCTAATACATGAGTTTTAGCTCAAGGGTGAATTCAGGGCAGCCTGGGGGCCAAGTTTAGGGGATATGAGGACAGAAAATTACATGTGAGCCTGTGCTCCCCAAACATGGGCATAGTGAAACCTTCCCTGAGAAATGTCTGAAAGAAGAGGAAACCAGGCTGCTCACCTGCAAGTCCTGGCAAGTGTTAAAGCTTGTTTTTGCCAGAAAAGGAAACAGGTATCATTTACTACCCACAGAGCTCAGATCTCTGCTGAGTACAGTGGCGAGGCTGCTCTCTGACTAACAACCCCCAAAGGAGCGACATGACCAAGGTGTTAGGCATTTGGCCTGTGCAGCCCAGGCTGTTGGACACGAGGACAATCTCTGTGAACAATTAGAGAAGTCTGTCTAGCTGCAGATGGAAACATTCCAGTTTGATTTCAGCCACTCTCTATGCACATGCCTCTTCTCACTTGATCCTGCTTTGTAAAGGGACAAAAAAATTAATATTCACATGTTTACTTAAGAACAGGCCAATCGCTAAGAACTGTCACTAGTGGAGTACCTTTAGCCTAGAGAATACAGAGGAGATTGCAACATCTTGGATAAACCCAGGTCTTTCAGCTGAGATTAATGATCTGAAGGAATGGTATTTCCCAATGTCAGGTAGGAAAACTAGGTGAAAATAGTGTGAAAACTCTCTGGAACTTCCAATCAAAAAAAAAAAAAAAAAGAGTCTTAAGCAGAGGAAGAGAGACAGTGATTATTGAATAAAAGGAGCATTTATTTTGCCCACAGAAGCAGTACAGAAAATCATCCAAATAAAAGAAATAAGATATTTCATGTCTCAAAGAAAGAAGGAAGTTCAGAGGAGGAGACTAGATGCTCTTAGGAATACTGTAAAATTCACTGCAAATTCCAGAGCACTGAGAACACTGATGAGTGATGAAGGGGAAAAGTATAGTTTCAGTGTTTATCTTAAATTCCTTGTGATGATTCGACAGAAATAGTTGCTGGGTTTTGAAATCTTTCATAAAATGTGAGTAATAAGTATCAGCCTCAAATTGTTCTTAGAAAGCAAAATATGAATTAGGTGTTCATGATGCTGGCACTCTGTGCATGAGGGGACTATGTATGGGTTGTCAGGGATGTTCAGTGGTCAAAGACACAGGAGCAACTTGTCTTCAAACTCTCATTTCCACAAAGCAAGATTCAGCCACTGAATTTGTGCCTAGAAGGTGTGCACAAAGGCACACCTATGCTGCAGTCTATGAGGACTGTGGGAAGTCCAAGAGCACATGGATGTATGTCACTGTTGCCTTTCATTGGCTTTGTTTGACCAAAGGCCATTCTGTCACCCAATAACCCTGCCCAGTGCAGCACCCATCAGGGACAGAGCAGCAATGGGAAGGCTGTACAGCCCCTCAGGAACACAGCACCCACATCCAGGCAGGTGTCGACCCTAATCCCACAGTACCCCTCACAGAATATGGCTGTCTCCAGTCTAAGTTCTATGGTCTTGTGGAAGGGTTAGAAACTGAGGACACGTGTCCTACTGTATGTCCAAGCAGTCAGACTCACACTATGGACACATTTGGCACAAACTGGCCCAAAGGATATCGCCTAAGCCTTACTCTTCCCGAGTGCAAGATGGTCATGGATTGCAGTCATTCCAAAATCCAGCAGCACGGTCAGGGTGCTGCATCATGCAGTACAATGCCTGCTGCATGCGTGTCCTCAAGACCACTCTTGATGTCCCTCCCAGTGCAAGTGCAATCGGATCGTTGCCACCCAGGACTCCTCCCTGTTCTTTCCTAGAAGGTTCAGTAGAAAAGTCCAAGTCCTTCTCATACAGAACAGCTCTGTTCCCCCTCCTGGCTGCTCAGAGCCAGTAGCCAAAGGATCTAAACCTGCTAAAAGTATCTTTGGAACTTGTAACCCTGCCCAGAGCTGACCTTGCACTGCAGGAGTCGGTGAGGAGCTGCCCAGTCTGTCGGGGTTGGGGGGTGGCAGGAGGATCAGGAAAGGGGTGAGTCAGTTCAGCGCTCCAAAGCACTGGGGAGACTGCACATTCCTTTGCAGATGGACACTACTGAACTGATATGGCTACACAGACATCAGCGATCAAACCCAGACACTCCTAACTCTGTTTTCCTCAGGTTTGCATAAGTTTCTGCCCTGCCTCTTCATCAGGCAAGGAATTGTTTCTCACAGGAACCAGCTCCAACAGCCAGCACTGTGCTGGTTTCTCTGCTCCCTGTATCTCAGGGAGTTCTCCATGAATACACAGAGAAAAGCATCTACTTTGTTATCTCTGCCTTGCCAATACAAAACTGTGCTGCTTTCTTCTTCCTCACTCCCAGAACTATAAAACTGTGGTCCACAGAGACGCTGTTTCTTCAGCTGCAGATTCACAGCTCCCTGTTCCTTCAAGAGTGAAAAAGGACATTACTGGAAGTTTGCTACCAGGTAACTAGGATGGGTTTCGTCACACCAGCGCTGCTGCCGGGACGCTGGGGACCGGCAGCCGCAAGTGTTTTCCGGGCAAACCAGCCTTGCTTTGTCTCTGCCCGTGGGGCGAGATTGCAGCTGCTTTTCTCCCCCTTAACGCCCCCTCCCCCCGGCATTGCACAGGACGGGTCAGGTAATCACGAATCTGTTTGTCTGTTTGCAAATCTCGGGAAGCAGCTCCAGCAAAATCTCCTAAATCATCAGAAAGCAGCAAACCACAGTGTCAAAACAATGCAACCCCATCTCTACCTCCAACAGGACCTTTATCAGGAATTATCACCTATTTATCTCAGAGTTTGGGATTACAGCAGGTCCAGGCTGAACGTCCCCTCCATCCAGCTTGTGATGAGGCCAGGCAGCACCACCCAGCCCATGCCCTCTGAAGGAGACAGTATTTCCTCACTTTGCCTATTCTAAGTCCAGATCTGTCAATATTCAAATATCCACGCAAGAGAAAGGGAAACTATAGTAACTGGACAAACACACACCCAAGCGAGAGGGCACTCCTTCCTTCTCTGTAATCCCCTAGTTTCAATGAACCTTAGTAAATCACTGAAGCATTCAAAAATCGAAATTTCTCCCGGTAATGAGAGGTCCAGTAATGCAAAGGAGTACAGCAAATCGTCCTTATTAAAATGGTTGGTTCAAAAGCTTGGATTTGTACATGTATGATGAGTGTTTGAGCAGCTGCCTCCCTGAAAGCCCTTTAAAATCATAGTACTCATAATTCCCATGATTGTTCTACTGCCTCCTCTGCAGCCAAATATTCCCACGTGTGCTGCATGTCCGGGGAGCCCGGCAGAGTCTGCCAGGTGGGAAATGAACCCCTGCCTTGCCTGGCAGCACTGGGGTGAGCTGGGGAAGGCGGTCACACAGACACCAGCTGGGCAGGTGGAATGGGC